>NW_004524811.1:1288529-1296038 GCF_000260255.1 Octodon degus
GGACAGAGGAGAGGAAGAAAGCCCAGTGGGCTACTTTAACAGTTATTGAACTACAAAGACAAAGAAATATTTGTGCGAGTCACCTACATGAAGGTAGCAAAATTATAAAATTTGAAATAAAAAATTCAAGAGCTAAAACCCAAGATAAAATACAATGTTACAGAATAATTAGACAAGAGGAAGATGAAATTTAAGGAATACTAATAAGGGTAGCAAAGCCAGTTTTAAAAAAATGATGTATTGTTTGAGCCAAGAACTTACTCAGTATAACTAAATAAGTTGTTAAATTAGAAAATATAAAAAAAAATACATAAAGAGCCTGCAAGTAGTTCAGTTTCGATTCCCAGGCCTGTTGTGCCGGCCATGCCCCTGGGGTGAGCTGAGGCAGCAATTGAGACTGGGCATGGTGGTGCACACCTGTAATCCCAGCTCATGGTAGGCTGTAAACAGGCAGATCGCTATGAGTCAGATCTACTAGTAAGACCCTGAACATCCTGTAGACCCTTCCCTAAAATACAAAAAAAAAAAAAAAAAGTGGAATGTATTGTCATCTTAAAACAGAAAAATAGATCAAAATGCTTACTTGTCAAGCATTTTTTTATAATAAAAAAAAGGAAGGCATAACTAAACATCTACAACTCATGCGCCTTCTATACAAACATAAAAGAATAGGTCAAGAGAAAACATACAGAAGTACCTATGTTATGATCAAATGAAACAACTTTTGAGACAAAGATTAAAAAACATAAGTAAGCAGATTTAACACTCAATAATAAATATTTGTTTTTGTTATTAAAGCTCCATGGGAAGGCAGGCATGGCTATTTTAAGTATTTTCTGTGGCTGTTTTGTGCTGCATTTGCAGGACTAAATAGTATGACAGAGACCTTGTCTCTTAAGGCGTAACTAATATAACAACCCTAACACAATACAGAATCTCTTTACATTAACATAATTAATCTTTATGATATATAAGCACTCTTAGCAATAGAATTAATATTAAACCATTTAAGATGGGGTATAGAAACCTTATCAGACCATTTATCCTCTACTCCTTCTTAACGTTATGATTGACATAAGTACAACATCTGTATACTTAGATATTCCCCAAACAGCATCATAAATTTATTTTTAAATAGTTACATGTAAAAACTCTGACTCTCAAAATCATTCATATTTTTACCTATTTGTATGCAGTAATGCAAAGTAATGTAATCACTGTAGCATAACCTTTTCCTGTTTGAAAATAATGTAGGCAGATATTGCAAATTCTTGTTCTTTTACCTGTGAGATTAAGCATCTGTTTCTAATTCTTTCCTGAATCAGTTATTACTCTGATGGTAATTACTCAAGTGGTTCTTTTAATTTTTGATGATAGAATATTTTGATAATGTTCTAATATAGTATGAATAACAGTGTAAAGTATATCATTTATCATGCCATTAGAAAAATTAAAATACAGCATACTTGCAGTTTTACTATTAGTGGGATAGGGAGATACCTCAGTAGTTTAAGTGCCTGCCTGGCAAGTGTAAGGTCTGAGTTTGATCCCTGTAAAACAATACAGTTAATATAGTGGGTAGTTACTTGTGGGAGGTGCACTCTTACAAGTCATGAAATTTGCCTTTTATAATTTTAACAAAAAATATAATAACTATCTTAAACTGTGCTGAATATATGTATTAACAGAGATATAAATACCCCTCTCCTTAAACCACAAGGTATTTTGAATGTTGTTTTCCTTCCCAAACTTTCTAATTTGAAAAGTAGGAGTTTCCTAGATGTTACTTGTCTTGGCTCTAACTCTCATGACCAATAAATATTAAATGTTTTACTACCAATGAAAAAATAGAGCAAAATGCATAATAATGCTCTTTTACCAAAGACATCTTTATAGTACCTCTAATTCATTTGAGTAAAATAATTCATACCCAAACTGATATTTCTTGAAACTGCTAAATCATCTAAGGCTGATAAAAAAGCTGGAAACTTAGTGATGTACATTATATTGTGGGAAATCAACTCCTCAAAATAGAAAAGGAAAAATTGGCAGTGTAGTCAAATAAACCAGAAGGAATGAATAATTTTACTCAGGAGCTTGAGGACTACAATTTGCTGGAAAATATAACTAAATGTTGAGCAAAGTTGTGTATTTTTAAAGTTGATTTTTTTGTTCCTCCTAAAAAGAAATGTTGGCTCACTCATGCTGCTGACATAGATGGAAAAAGATCAAATAAATAAGAATTTGAAACACCTTTTAGAAAACCTTACCATTTCAGTACAACTTTATAGATTACAATATAATTTTACCAGTGGAAATGTATGCTTCTTCCATATATTGCTGTTCCTAGCCTCAGAGTCTATATCTTTTTTACATTTGGAACTGGCTTAAGTCAGCAAGTATGTCTTGAGCACCTGATACATTTTTCAGAAATTTGAATTTGTGCCAGATGTGCTAGAGAAGTAATATCATAAATAGAGAAATAAAAATTTCAATAATATGTGATGGTTATAAATTCTAAGGTAATTCTAAAATGATCCTTAGGTTAGTTTATTCATCATAAGGCAACTAATGATTTTTATAGGGAAGAATGGGCTTATTTCCCTTCTACTTCTTTTTTTGTGTGTATTCAGGGTCTCACTATACAGCTTGGACTTGTAGTGATCCTTCTGTTCTCTGCCTTCCTAGAGCTGGGATTGCAGGCATACATTACCACACCCAGACTTCATTGCTAGCTCAGTGCACCTGAGGGCCAGGCCAGGGCAGCAAGCAGTGCCAGGGATGAAACCTTGGCCCCTGTGCTTGCCTAAGTAAGTGCTTAGTTCACTGAGCTATCTGACCAGCCCTTTTCTTTGTTACTTCTCTTCACCAGTGATGATCAATAAGACACAACTCACAACAGCCAGAGCATCTCCCACAAATCACTACCATGTACAGCTCAGAGTATTTGAGCTCTACAGTGTCCCTTAGTCCCTAAAATGCATTTGACATTTAATATTTGTGGCATTCACTATATAGTAATATAAGTTGGAGCAAAGACTACCTTCTCTACAGCTTTCCCACCAAATTCGAAACAGAATTCTTTTGAATATGTAAATAAACTTTGTTTACTGGCTATATTGATTCATGTAAAATAAGTTATTTCAAATAAAAATTAATAACAGTTTTATGGTTTTAAAATGTTTAAAATGTCAAAATATTTGGAGAACTTCTGAGTTCTCCAGAAAATAACTTCTTTATTTACGCTATAATTTATTGAAATTATTGGACTATATTGATGATTTTTAACAATGACAAAATCCTACACATATCCTAATTGGTATACTATTAGAATACCTCACAGAACTAGAGAATACGTTCCCCAAACTTGTTTGGAACAAGACAAGACCTAGCATAACTAAAACAACTCTTGGCAACAAAGGCAAGTCAGAGGGCATCACAATCCCTGACTTGAAATTGTACTACAAAGCCACTGTGATAAGGTCAGCATGGTACTGGCAATAAAGCAGAACTGTGGATCAGGGGAATAGATTAGAAGATTCAGAAACAACTCCAAGCACACTAAGCCATCTTTTATTCAAAAAAAGGCCAAACATTTTCACTACAGGATAGATAGCATCTTTAATAAATGGTTCTGGAAAAACTTATTTTCCACAAATCAAATACTAATACTAGATCCCTATCCATCACCAGGCACTAAACTAAAATCAAAATATATTAAAAATCTAAATATTAAAACAGAAACACTAAATCTGCTGGAAGGAATGTAGGTAGAATCTTGAAGATGTAGGTATAGGTAGAGACTTTATGAAAAAAATCCCTGATTGTACCAGAAATATTACAAAAATTTAACAACTGGGATATTTTCTTATTAAAAATCTCTTGCACAGAAAAAGAAATCACCAAAAGAATGAAATATAACCTATAGAGTAGGAAAAATATTTAGCCAGTTGTCCCTCTGACAAAGGACTTATATCTAGAACATATAAAGAATTGAAAAAATCTGAGCACCCAAATTTAAAGACCCAATTCAAAAGTGGGAATCTAAGATGAATATGCACATCTCAAGTCAAGAAATACAAATGGCAAATAAATACATGAAAAAATTCAATATCACTAGTCATTCAAGACATGCAAATTAAAAAATACTGGGATTCCATCTCACTGCAGAAAAAATGGTTATCATCAAAAGATCATCAACAACAAATTCAGGGGGTAAATGAATTCTCCACTTTTAGAGTGAGTGTAGACTGGTACAACTAGAGTGGAAATCATTACAGAGATTCTTCAAATACCTAGGATTAGAGGTCCCATATGACCCAGCTATTTCTCTCCTGAGTATCTTCCCAGAAGAATTAGAAACATCATACCACAATGATATAGGTGCATCGCTGTTTATAGCAGCTCAATTTGCCATAGCTGTATCTTGCAAATAACCCAAATGCCCATCAACTGAAGAATGGATTTTAAAAAGGTGTGATATTTTTAATACAATGAAGTGCTACTCTGCTATAACGAAGGATAAATTTGAGATATTTATAAGTAAATGGATGCAACTTGAGACCACACTCAAAGCGAAATAAATAAGACTCACATGTATAAACATCACATTGTCTTCCTGGTATGAGAAATTGTAAGAGTGAATAATACTAAAATGTACAGTAGATTTGATAATGTCAAAAAAATTGTTCAAAAGGAAAGAGGAACTAGAGTGGAAAGAGAGAGATACAAAGGAAGGGAAAAGGAAAAAATACATCTTAAAGTATTAGTTTCTCTTAATTCAATGAAAAGAAAGGTTTGTGCTAATATCATTTGGGGAATTCTTTTCTGCCCATATCTTGTACTCTGAATAACAAATTTTAATGTAACAATACTCAATGTATTAACTGTCATTATCCTCATAGTATTTTACTATGATATTTCATTTTATTTTTCCATAAAAAAGCCCATATATGGTGGCACATGCCTGTCATACCAGAACCCTGAAGGCTGATACAGCAGAATTACTGTGAGTTTGAGAGCAGCCTAAGCTACAAGCGAGTTCAGGGTCTGCCTGAACTGTATAGTAAAACTGTGTCCCAAAAAGACAAAACAAAACAAAGCAAAGCAAAACACCACCATGAACAACAACAACAGCAACAAAACTCATATTTTATACCAAGCCAGAGCTCTGAATAGTATATTAATTTTCTCTGACTTTCCTAACTACTGACTAGGAGATATGGCTTGTATAAGCAGGATAGAATTTCAAGGCTTGGATTACACTCTCAATAATGTAAACAATAAGACAACCTTCCTTCAAGATCTAGGCTGAGGCAGGGAGACAGGCTGCTGTGCCAGGAGACACAGCAGAGGTCAGCAGTTCGAGTTGTAACTGAGGGACAGAGATCCCTAGTGGGTTTTAAATATAAAGTTGGATGCAGACTATGAGAGTCTAAATCTTCATTCTGTTACTTAGTAGCTGTGTGAATTTTGGAAAATCATACCTTTTGGTGCTTCAATTTCTTTATCTATAAAAAGAATATATAAATATATGTAATATATTTACACAACACTACTCCACTGTATTACCCTACAATGACAAATTGCTTACTTCTTCCTTATACATTAATATGTCCAGCCTTCCTAATGCAGCATTAGATATTATGGCATTTTCCTTCTGGAGAAAAAAAAATAGCCTGTCTTCAATTATGATGCTAATATTAGCATTTTTCTTTCCCTTTGGCATGATTACTAAAAGTATTCAAAATATACATAATATTGTTTGAACAAGCTAGTAAAACCAACTGCTATTTTCATTTAGTTTTTACTTTTTACTTTTTTATCAACACATATTTGCAATACATAAAGATGACCTCTGTCTTGGGAAGTTTGTACATGTTTACGGCACATCATTTGTTTTAATGTGTTTGGTACAGGGTCTCACTACACAGCTCAGACTCGTAGTGATCCTCCTGTTTTCAGCCTCCCCACCTAGGGATTACAGTCATGCATCACCATGCCTGGTCTCGGTGGCAGCCTCAGTGTGCCTGAGGGAGAGGCCAGTGCAGTCTGGTGCAGGGGATCAAACCCTGGTTCCTGAACTTGCCTAAGCAGGTGCTTAGTCCACTGAGCTATCTCGCTGACCCTTCTAACACATCTTAACTCTTCATCTTCTTCCCTTCCTGTCTCTCCCTGTTTCCTGCAAGTCTTCTTCCTTATTCTCCTTCTCAAAAGCTCTATTTCCACTATTTTTAATTTTTTAGTTTTCCTCCCTTCCTCCCTCCTTCCCTCTCTTTTTCCCTCCCTCCCTCCCTTCCTCCTTCCTTCCTTCCTTCCTTCCTTCCTTCCTTCCTTCCTTCCTTCCTTCCTTTCTTCCTCCTTTCCTTCTTTCCTCCTTCTATCCCTCCCTTTCTTCCTTCCCACCTCCCTCCATCTGCTCTTCTCTTCCCTATTTGAGAAAATCTCCTTACTTATTATACCTTAGCTTGGCAATTTTTTGCACTTCAAAGATTAGTTTGTTATCTTTGCTTGACTCTCTCTAATGTCATTCCTCTTTATCTCCTCTACATCTTCTTGATAGTAGTTAGATATTTGTCAATATTTATTTTAAACTAATTGTTCATCTATAACCTTCCTCCAATACCCCTCAGTATGAAGGAAACAAACATAATATTCACAAAATACTAGTGCTTAAAATATATCCCAAAAATATAGTCATAGCAGGTTCACAGTATGTAATTAAATATAGGTATCAGCATTTCAGTAGATCTAAGGTAGCAGTAACATTTTTTGTTCCAGGAATCGAACTCAAGATTTAGCATTTGCCAGGCAGGTACCTTGCTGCTGAACTATATTCCCAGTTTGAGCTGTACACATTTGACAGTAAGCTCACATTACCATCAATATGTCTCTATTTTCTAAAATTGATACATCATACTTCTGCATACTAAATATAGTTATTCACAAGATTAATAACTTGTCTTTAACTAGACTAAATTTGTAATTGTTTGTCTTGTGTGAATCCTCAGTGCCATGCATGGTGACTAGGTTAGTAGCAGTCATCTGGTGGGCAACTGTTAACTATCTAGTTGAGATTTGCTCTCATGCATTAGCATGTCATGTCTCTGCATATGAAAAAAATAACAAAACTAACAAAAAACATAGTTGAAGATGAAATGTAATTCAGGTATTCTTGACACTTAAATTATACAGTTTAATAATTGTGCAATTAAACAATCATTCATTTGTTAAAGAGCATTACCAGCTGAAGAACATTCTGCACTTAAGAGGCATGAGACTGGAGCAGTACTTATTTATGTAAGATTTAAGAGCATCATTAAACTTCTTTCACAATCACACCTAAATGTTAGATGCACTAACAGAACTGCTTTTTGTCATTTTTCAAACTGCCAAGGAAAGAGAGGTTTAAAGAAAGTTATGAGTTGAAAGAAATAAGAACAAATGAAAAAATAAGGTTTGTTGTGTTATCTTAAATTACTTAAAGAAAAGAATTTCTTTTTCTTTTTT
>NW_004524811.1:1296138-1324842 GCF_000260255.1 Octodon degus
AACTCAGGACCTTACACTTAAGAATTTCTAAGGGCACTTTTCAAAATGACTAAAGCAGTAATCTGAAACTGGCCTAGTTTGTACACACTTTAGAGGTGAAGAGAGAGTGTGCTGTGTAACCAGTCATGGAAAGCCATTATATTAACAGTTCGTAGTCCTTGATATCTCTAAAAGGGATATGATCAAAATTATAAAAAAAAATAAGAAGCTACTCTTGCAATCTTATAATCTCTTAACATCATCACAGCTCCATGAATAGATTGGCCATTCTTACTGAAAAGGACCAATGAATATATTTTAAATGATGTTTAAAAAATATAATTTTAGAAAGGGGATACAGATGAGGGACCATTTTGTATCTACATATTCAAAATAGTTAGGATAGATATACAGTTACTTTCTCTTAATTCAGTGAATAGAAAGATTTTTACTAATAGTGTTTGGACAGGATATCATATCTGTATCTTGTACTATGAATAACCACTAAGAAGACAACAATATCCAGTGCAGTAATAATTGAAACTGGCCTACTAATTGGTTTTGAAACTGTCTCATTGCTATTGTTAAAATAAATAAAATAAAAAATATAATTTTCTTGAGAAAACTTTCCTTTAAAAATTATAGAGCTATTTATTTTTCAAACTATTCTATTCATCCAAATCTCCTGTATCAGTGAAGAATAATACTTTAAAAATTAGTAAAAGGATAGAAGGATAGACCCACAAGATCCACAAGAATGAATGTCAGTTCTAGTATTAGGACAGAGTCATGGAAGAATTACGGTAACAATGAGCAGAAACAGATTAGGTGTTTTACTTTCTGAGTTACCAACGAGAAAGTCAAGCTACTGATAGCTGCTCATACACTCTGCCAGGTGGCCTTTCCTCTTTACTTTATGAATATTTCATAAACCATATGCTTTTCAATTCCCAAAGAACAGAAATGAACATCATAGGCCTCTGGCAGGCCATTAACAGTCCACAGGTCACATACAGTGACAATGAATGAGCTACAAGTGAGCTTCCCCAAGGACTATTGAACTATAAGTGACTTTAAACTCTAAACTCAGTTCCAAATGAGGGCATCAAACACATTTTAAGCAAATACAGTACCATTCAAATAAGTAAATAGTAGCACTCATGTTTTGATAAGCAAATTTCAGCTGTCTGATTAGAATCTCTACTGAAACTTCAAATCTTAGCAAATTTTTAGACTATTTCTTGCCAGTAATATGTTACAACATTTTGCTTTTAACAAATCATTCCTTCTTGATTTTCTTCTCTCTTTTTACCTATCTACCCCCTTGTCTCTCCTTTAATTTTAATGTACTCTCAACCTTCAAAGTTGAACTTGATATTGAAGCCATTTAATGACACTGACACAACAAAACCAGCTGCACTCTGGCGGAAAGTGGGGCTCAGGAAGCTGGGTGGCACAATTCATTAATTACTGTCATTAGAATACAGATATTCTTCAAGCAAACTGCTGTAAAGATCTAAGACATTATCCATGCAAAGTCACAAATTTCAGAAGAGTGATGCATAATACAGATTTTGACTAATTTTATTTTAAAGTCCTTCTTAGTACTTGAATGATATAGCTTTACGCTCTTTGTAGAGACCCTTCATCTTGATTTTGTGTCATGACACGTGTACCTAATAGGTCCTCCACACTACAAAGAGGACTTACTAGATCAGAATGGCCTTAGCCAATGGGATAGATTCAAACAAGCATTGATTAGTGATGTCAACTGCTATAAACAAGAAATATATTTAAGAGACCAAATAGAAAATTATATGGATTTTCTTCATCTCTGGAGATCTGTAGATAATTTTATTCTGAATAAGCAATACTTTCCAGTATTTACAGTATTTCATCATTGCACCAGTACAGTAAGTTTCCTCAGTTTACGGAGATGAAGAGAATTATATCTACTCTTTATAAACACAAATATGTACACATCTTCATATTTAAATACATTTATAAATCTAGAGTCGTAATACTAGAGTGATTCTAAAATTGATAAAGTTAATGTTAATATAAGACAAATGGTGTGCTTTATAACTTCAATATTAGTAGAATATCACAAGTTGGAATAATGTTTGTAAAGTTAAACTTAATCACTACTGATATAAAAATGATAAATAATATCCAGGCCACTGGAGGAATGAAAGAATATAAATTTTTAAATATAAAAGTATAACAGCAAGATTATAAAACAGGATAAAAATATTAACATCAGGGCTGGGGGTATAGTTTAGTAGTAGTGTGCTTGGTTGGCATCCATAATGTGTGTGTTCTATTTCCCACATCACAAGAAGAGAAAAAGAATAAAAATTGAAATCACATTTAATGGAATTCAAAGGAAAAGGCATTGCATATGAGAAAAATAAGAAGCTTATTTTATGGTTAAATGCATGAATTGGTATGGAAATAGAGCAAATGTGAATCTACGTTTTGCATGTCACAGAATCAAGATACACAACACAGAAATTGTTAAAATGCAAAAAATTCAATCTCATAGTTGTGAGAGAACTGTTTGCATATTAATATTTGAAAAGCAATGGAGACTAGAGGAGAATTAAAATGGTGAAGTAATAATATTTTAAGTAAAACTGACTTAATAACCAAAATTTAGCACCTTTAGAGTTGCTATTAAAAATTTATAAGATTTTAACATAACTCAATTCACAATGCAAATATTCACAACACTCTAATCTGCATAGGAATATTTATGAACAAATGCAATACAACAAAAATGACAGTCACATTAATGAAAAAAATGCCAATTGGAAAATTTAATATTATTTCCAAATATTTTTGGCTCAAACCAAAAAGCAACAATGTAGCTACAGAATTTTTAGCAAAAAAATATATCACATATCGGTATTATGAATCATGACCAAAGTTGTAGACAGAATTTCATTGCTATGAAACTTTATATTAAATAAGGAACAGTGAAAATTAATAATAAGGAAACTCAAAAAGCTAGCAAAAGATTAACAAAATTAACCTGCAGAAAAATAAAATTGAAATACAGTCATAAATCAATTAGAAAACAGAGACATAAAATAAATGCAAGAATTGATTTTTTAAAGAAGCCATAAATGGAATTCTTCAATTAAACCTTCAGCTCAACAGAGCAAAACAAAATAAAATAAGGATGTAGGGCAGAGAGAACGTTAGTTTATACATGGAGAATGAGGAAAAAAAATAAAACTGCATATTTGGTTATTATTTTTTACACTAAAAATTGGATACAAAATGCATTTTGATAATTTTGAAAATCTTGATAGAATTGATTCATTTAGAAAAAATATATGTTACTTAAGCTTACTCACTGGTGAGTGATTCCCTTTCCTACCTACTCACATGCCGTTCTTAGAGATCACTGTCTGGAGTCCTGTAGGAGTAGAGCTGTAGACTACAGGACTCTGACCAGGCAGTCTTCAAGAGGGCGGACACTTGGGCTCCTACCTTTGCACTGCCTGACCATTTTAGGCAATATATCATCACAGCATTCTGTCTGCCTAACAAACCACCAGTTCTATTGTTTGTTTCCAAACATTGTTTTTTTCCCCTACCTTCTTCCACATAAATAAGTGTAAACTCCATACTGCAGATTTTTTAACATGTTGATTCCTGGACTCTAAGTAGAGTCTGAAGTATAGTTCCCATTAAATATATATTTGTTGGATAAGAAAGAATTAATGAAGAAGGTATGGGAAAAAGCGATTTCTAAATACTGTGATTCGGGTACTAGATTATCATTTGTGACAACTACAATAAGCTGTTTGTAGTGAGCATAGATAAGGAAAGAGATAGAAAGTAAAAGCAGAAGTTTGGAGGAGGAAGTTGAGTAAAAGGAGGAAAAGGGGAAAAAGATTTTGCCTGTTGATTTGTTTTCATGAAGGTCTTACAGTGTTTAGACAATTATGGACAATGTGGGAAAACACAGTCTTTTACTTTAACCATGAAATCTCTGAAAACCCAAATGCATGCTATACTACTTGTTATTAAAAACTTACTCATTAAAATTAATATTTTTAAGTCATAAAAAATAAAAACTTTCTCCTAGATGTGCCACTTTACAGCAAGAATTCTCAGATTTACAGGTGTATCGACTTGACCTGTGTTTGTTTTCTTCTTTAATAGAAGGGAACAGATCTCCCCCAGGCCCCTGGAATAGTTCTCATAAGGGGAAGAAATCATGAGGGGTTATATTAAAAACCAGTTTTACTTTGTTCAGTGAACTCTACTAAAATACATTCCAAGCCCACTCAAACACATCCACAAGCTCCTTTTAGTAGTATGCACAAGCTTTTCCTTTTTCTGCAGAAGACTTTAATTCTGAAAGAAACCTTCAAAAACTAGTCTTACCTACACCCAGCACATTGAGACCTAACGTTTAAGCTAATAATCACTGTTTTAAAGCATGAATTTACATATGCCTTCTTACATTTGCCTGTTCTTTAAATTACTTAAAAATTGGCATTGATGTTTACAAATTGGCATTGCCCCTGGGGCACAATTCCCCCCAAGAAGCTCAAATTTTAAACTGAATGAGATTAAATCAAATACCTGCAGAGGAGCTTCAGGCTGCTTCTCACTGGGCACAGGTGCAGCTGGAATTTCCGGAAAAGATTTTGATGTTTTCTTTTTGGCTTTTTGCATTTGAATATTAGTGAAATAGTTTACAGCAGCAAACTCAATAAGGGCCGAAAATACAAAAGCAAAGCAGACGGCTATGAACCAATCCATGGCGGTAGCGTAGGACACTTTGGGCAAAGAATGCCTTGCACTGATGCTTAGTGTGGTCATAGTGAGGACTGTGGTTATTCCTTTAAGGCAAAAGAACAGAGATGAAATGGGTTACTTTGGTTGCAATGCAAAGCAAACAAACAAATAAACCCTGAGATGTTAGGTGGGATGTTATTCACAAAAATAATAGTAACTCGAACAAAACCATCTCTGGCTGATGGGAATCTGAGTGGATCAGTGAAATTAGTGAAAACTTTGGTGTGAATGATGTGCAGTTAGTTCACTTTGTTGCTCTTTTAATCACTAGCTCAATGTGATTTGGATTATTTAGAAAACTCACTAGAGTATCATCAATACCTACCGAATATACTACAAAAATTAAAAGTAGCATATAGTAAATGAGTACAGGAATCTGGGCCAGTATACCTAAGGAATCAATATATACCTAGTGGGAAGAATGACTCCCTGAAGCAATGATGCCCATCCAGGAGCAGAAAGCCATGGACAGTGGCCTTCTACATTGAAGCATCAGAATGCCTGTGTATGCATGGCCCACTGCCACTAAGAATTACTGCCGGAAAAAGTACAAGTTATATACATTTTTTTTTTCCTTTTTGGTACTGGAGATGGAGCCCAGAGCCTTTCCAATGACCTACATTACCAGATCTACTTTAAAAAATATTTTGAGACAGATACTGGCTGGGTCACTGAATGTTTAGGCTTGATTGTCTCAGCTTTCCAGAGAGCTTGGATTAGAGGGATATTCCATCATATACAGCTAAATCTTTGTCTGCATGTTATCTATTTAGTTAACAACTTTACTAATTCAAGACACCCGTCTTCTAAAGTAGCACTTTCAAGGAAGTACCCTCCTTAGCCTATATAAAAAAGGTAAATCACAATTCTCAGTACAAAATTCCACTTACCAGTGGAACCATAAAGTAGTGTATTATGCGATGATATTAATATTTGTATAGTGGTCTCCTTTTCCACTTACAGTTGTTTGTCTACAACATATTTCATACTTAGGCCTAGAAATTCTTGAGAATTTATGACATACTTCATTCTGTGTAATACTTAGAAAAGGTCCTGAAGTTGACACACACAGTCTGAGGAGGAGAATGATGATGATAGTGGTAATGATGATGATGGAGAAACAACAGCAAGCACTCAGCCAAACAGTGCATTCCAATCCATGACATTCACCAACTGAAAGGTAAATAATGCACGTTCAATGGAAGAGATAGTGAGCTTATACAAAAGTGAAGAAAAAATTCTTGTTTTACTTTGGGGTACATAACATTGTCTCCTCAACTTAGAAGTTAGCTACATTCTGCCTTATAGTATTCCCTTATGGTTCTATAGATGCAAGTCCCATATCCAACTTGATTTTTCTTTTTCTGAGATAGTATAGGATCTCACATGCAATTTCAGCTGTCCTTGAACTCACCAGCTTGCTTAAGTAGAGTCCCACTGAGGGCAGACGTGTTTAATGCAGATTCAGGGATCACTATAATATTTTATATTGTGTAGGGAATATGAAAACTAAACACTAAATAAAAATTCATTTTCCAGTTCTTCTCTAATCCATTTTCTCTGAAACTGTTTCCTCTCAGATTCTTTCAGAAGCTTCAGTGTTGAGTGTGAAAACTGCCATCTATATAGCACACGAGCTTAGATTTTAAAAACGTTCTATAAACTGTATAATGATATTTGATTATTTGATTGTATTTTTTATAATTTTTGTAAATTGCTTGATCTTTTATTGACCTAACATAGTTTATATAGTTAAATATATGCATACCTAAGGAGATGCATTATTGTGTATTTCACTTTGTTTCAGAAAGGGCTTGAAATATTAGGCAAGGTACCATCCTCATTCTGGCAATGAGGTATATGAACAATTCTTAATTTTGATAGCTACAAAGCTTAGAGATTTTAAAAAAATGGTTTTTCTTATGACAATTTAAAAGTAAGGGGCTATGAAGAATTCAAATATAGTCTATAACATTTAAGATATGTAATAGTAGGTATTTTAGTTTGGGTAATAGAGTAGTTTCTTCCTTGACTCAGAAGTAGCTGCCTTCATTTTTCTTACTGTCATCTGAAAAAAAATCATTAATCTTGAGTAATCAGAGTACTAATGCAATTATTGAGTCATGAAACAAAAATTACATTCTAACTATGTGGGGGGACAGAGCAACAAGTTCATGACTTGAATGATGCTGTGGATACTAATACAAAAAATGCTGGCTAGATGGCTATGTTTCATTTTCCTTTCATTGTTTTGAATCAGTTTTATTTTAAAGTTTGTGGAATCACCATCTGGATATTATAATTCCTATTTTATGACTGTAAAATTAGCTGGCATAAAAATCTGGTTAAAGGCTTAAAAGTCGCCATCCATTAGAACATGTTCTCTCTGACCACTGTTCAAATTTTTCTAAAGCATCCACAAAATAGGAGTGTACTTATAGCTGGCTTTAGGTAGATCTTTTGATCAAATAAACATAATGTGAAGTAGCAAACAGAAGCCAAAACTTCAGATAAGAATTCATGCTTCCTTCGCATTTAAAAAAGATGGTTCATTTGCTTTAAATAGCTTAGCTGACTCTACCTTGAAAACATTTCAAAGCCATAATTTTTTGACACGTTCTAGTGTTAATGCCAGTGCTTGCACTTAGAATTCTGAAGATGAACCATATTGGCTGGCCCAGAAGCTGGGAGAGGATACAAAAGAGGAGGCTAAGACTGTACACAGAGTGAATTTTTGGCTAGCCATTCCTAGAAAAGCCAATAGTAATGCTTTAGATATGCCAGCTGGCATTTACTTGTGTCTGATGTTTTACCATACAGGAATAATTAGAAAACTTAGCAGCATACATGTTTGGAGAGAGAAGTCCTTTGAAAAGAATTTAGTACACTCAATTTTTCAGATTTACACTGATGTTTTGGTTTTTTTTTGTTGTTGTTGTTTTTGTTTTTGTTTTGCATAATCTATAGTGACATCTCTGACCCAGCCAATTCCCTCATTATGGGGGAAGAGGAAATAAGAATTGGGAAAGAGAAAAATCAGCCCAGAACTAATATCCATCTAAACATCATACGAAATAGATGAGCAACACCCTCAAACACTTCAAAGTTTTCTTATCTAAGAAAGAACTATCCTAGACCTTCAATGAGCAGTTTAATGAACACCATTCAATGCCTCTTAGGTCTTTGCAATCTTACTTACTGACATAATGTTCTGAATCAAAAAAACCAATATTTTGGCACATGGGCATAAATGGATAAATTTCAACTTTCAGACTGAAATCAAAGTAACTGTACCACACATCCACACAGGCTCACGCAGCAACTCTGGAATTCAATGCCTTTGTATTGCCTTAACCTGCTGTGAAGGCAGCGTGGCTGCATTCTCAATGTTAGCGACTTGATGTATGCTTCAGCAGGTTTTACCTTACCTATACAAAACTGGCAATGCTTACTTTGCTGCATTATTATAAAAGTAAATGAGATGACTCAATGCTATATGTGAAATCCATCATCATTGGGACCAGTAATATTAATATCCTTAATACATGCTATTTAACTTTATTATACTATCTTACGCAGACAAGAAATGTTAGGTAGGTACAGATAAAGTACGATCTCTTCCTACATGACTGGAAATTTCTATTATTTGGGCACAAGTGAGACTCAACATTAAGTAGCTGCCAGTGTGTCATCAGCTGAGAAGACATTCAGTTTATCAACTAATTACAATATTACTGAAATATTCAGATGATTCACTATAGAGTACCAAGTAATGATTGACAGATGAGGTGGAGGGCAGCATGGAATGACACACTAGAAAACAGCCATTAAGTAGTCTGTGGCATGTGCGAGGCATTATTGCAAGTGTTTTATTCCAATTAACTCATTTGATCCTCAATGATCCTATGAGTTAAGTCCAAGCATCCATCCTCTTTTAACATAAGAAGAAATAGAAATAACTCCCAGAAAGTTCATTGTGGATTCTACGATTAGGGCCAAAGCCTCCACTTATCAAAGCATTATCTCTTTCTCACGGACATCTCTAATGGATCAGTGTTTGCTGCTCTAGATCTTTAAGAACAGAGAAAGATGATACACATAAAGGTGCTTTTCTTATTATGGGTCCTAATGGAAACACAAAGTTTAAATAGTTTTAATGATGATAGCTCCTGAAGTAATATTTTTGGTATTATAATGAGTTAAGGGAGTTCAACCTAGTGTTCACACTCAGTAAATATTTCTTGCCCAGGCTACCTTGGAACATGATGTATAAGGACTCAAAATTAGTGCAAGCTTCAAATGAGATAAAGAACATCAAAACCTTCACAATGTCTGGCAGTATATGATAGATAGACAGATGATAGATAGATTGTAGATAGATAATTGATAGATGATAGATGATGGATAAATAATAGATAGATAGGTAATAAGTTATTTTTTTAAAAAAACAATGAAACCAAGTTGAAACAAAATAAATCACCTTTATGCGAGAGAAGGGTGGGAGAGTAGGTACCATACAATACATGTACCAGGCATCCTGTATTGAATACAGAACATAACCTTCACATGTCTGTGAGGGAAAGATGTATTAACGCACTTGAAAGATGGAGGAAAGACATGACAGGTGTGATTTTAAACCCAGACCTACAGTATCCAATGGTTACATATAGTTTTCTCTCTTTTATTTTCATAGCTTTATCTGCTAGCTAAAATTTATTCTGATTGCAATGTTCAGCTATTCCTTAATTGAATCTCGTAACTCTGTGAAGTAGGTGGTAACACTGTACCTGCTCACTGCCCTCTCTGCCTCTTAACGTTGGCCCTCTATATGAGTTTCTCCCTTATGACTCAAATGTCTTATGTGAGCCTAAGACTAAAGGGAGCAGAGGCTTCTTGGGGGGATGAAGACATCCTTTTTGTAGTTCTCTAAAAGATGGAGAGGGAGGATGAAGGGCTCTCCCTGCCTCCAGCACCTTCTCATTAGTCTTCTGCAGTCATTGTCTGATAAGGGATATTGTATCGTGGTGTTGGTGTTGCTAAATATAAAAGCAAGTGGGGGGCAGGGGAGATGGCTCAGTAGGATAAGCGCTTGACTGGCAAACGCAGGGATCTGAGTTCAATCCCCGGTTCCACAATAAATAAATAAATAAATAAATAAGCAAAAGGAAACTGGTATCTCATGTGAAGATTATGCCTGTGTTTCAGAGAACTTTTGATTATTGTTCTCATTCTACCATTGAATGTTTTCGTTAGTCACAATAAGCAGAGAAAAAAATAGAGAAAATATTAAATTAAAGCAGTATAAGTAATTTTGTGTTATAAAAGCAGAAGTGATATCTAAAAAACATCAACAGGTACAAAAACTTTAAGTTCCCACTTCATTCTGTTCTAGAATTCTTATGATTGAGAACACTCTAAGAAACTAAATAAATAAATTAATTTAAAAAGTAAAATAGGACCAAGGAGATGGCTTAGTGGAATAAGCGCTTTGCTGGCAAGCACAAGGGCCTGAGTTTAATCCCTGCTACAGAAAAAAGAAGGAAGAAAGAAAGAAAGAAAGAAAGAAAGAAAGAAAGAAAGAAGAAAGAAAGAAAGAAAGAAGGAAAGAAAGAAAGAAAGAAAGAAAGAAAGAAAGAAAGAAAGAAAGAAAGAAAGATAAGATGTCTGTTAAGAAAATTGGGCCAAGGAAATAGCTCAGCAGTGTAAGTGCCTGCCTGGCAAGCACAAGGTCCTGAGTTCAATCCCTGCTACAGAAAAAAAAAAAAAACAAAACAAAAACTTAAGAAAAACATTCTGTGAATAGAATATAATAAAGAGCTTGTAAACTAGCACATAATTCAATTCATTTAAAGCATTTCTGTTTTGTTCCTTTTCAATAAAACCCAAGTTATTCAAAGGCTTTCATATTCATTCAGCCATGAAATGTGTTTTATTTTAAGCTCTGAGTGCACTTCATTTTAACACCTAGTTATAATTTTAATTCAATTACACAGCTTTATGTTAGAAGCCCAAGCATATCACTGAAGGTGAAACTGGGAGCAGATTCGTGCTTGGTCTTCACCTGACTAGTGCTTATCGGGGGCCTTTGATGTAGTCCCAAAGAAAGAGGCAGCCTGTCCGTGTCTCCTCGCATCAGTACTTTGCCTTGGCTAGGGAAACATGAAACATGTATGATTATTTAGCCAGTATGTTGGTGACTGATATTTTCTAGAACTATCTGAGGCTATCCTCCTGAATTGTGATTAAAACAGCACGTGGATAATACCATCCAATAAAGGAATTGCATTTACCAAATACAGTCCTAGCTGGAACTGATTCCTTATTAATCCAGAATGAAACTTGAGAAAGAATCACCGTCATAATGCATGGGATATATGTCTGAATCATAAAATAGCCCATCTTCCGTCTGAGGTGGAAGTAAACTGTCATAACAATGTATTCACCTACCACAAAGACACAAAAAAGAATGTATCATTGATTCTGTGGGCAATTGTTCAATAGCTTCATGATCACATTGCAGAAGAACAAACAATATTCTAAGCAAAATTATTATCTTCTTGCCTAATACAAAGAATGAGAACTGCATTGATTCTTAACAGGTGAGAGGGGAAGATAAATGATTTTGGACATCATTATTCAGAAAAACACTTTTGCTCCTTGCAGCCATTAAGCAATTTAATGAATTGGACTATAACTTTATAAAGGTGGCTACATTGATTTCTACTTTGAAGTTTTAATACTGCTACAGTTATCAGCTTTCATTTTCAGCAATTCCTGAGAACAGAATCTAAACAAAACCTTTACAGAAAACCACTAAAAAGCTATAAGCTTTAATTTTTAAAAGAAATTAAACACAGACACTTCATTTATATATAAAATATGTAAAATTAGGGCCGGCCAAATAGCTCAGTGGATTAAAGTGTCTTCAAGCAGGTGCAGAGGCCAGGGGTTTGATCCCCTGGCCTAACGTGCTGGCCCTGCTCCCGGAGCATGCTGAGAGGGCAATTGAGACTGGTCTCACTAAGCAGCTCAGACTCATAGTGATCCTCCTGTTTTCAGCTTCCCCAGCGCTGGGATTACAGGTGATCAACTGAACCGCGGTCAATCCACAGCTTGCATAAGCTTGCATAAACTTGTCTAAGCTTGCCCAAGCCAGTGCCTTAGTCCACTGAGCTATCTTGCTGGCCCTTGACACAGGGTCTTGCTACACAGTTTGGATTCAAGTGACCATCCTGTCTCAGCCTCTCTATCTCAGCCTCCGTAGCACTAGGAGTACTGGCTTGAGCCACCAGGCCCGTTCGAGGGGCAGGCAGGGCGTGTGGCACCAGGGATCTAATTCAGGACCTTGCATTTGTCAGGCAGGTGCTTATGCCACCAAGCTATTTCCCCAGCCTCTTGGCAACCAATCTTAACTATTTTTATTCTTATGTCTGAAAGAAAAGGAAGTACACTAGGGCATTATTTAGGAGGCAGTGGTCTCATTCACACTGAGGCAGTTCACAAACCTCAAATGCTCCAGATATGTTAAGTCCTACTTGCAGAATGGAGAATGAGTATCTTTTTTAAAGAAAGAATTTTTTTTCCAGGACACACAGGAGCAAAAGTGCCCTGTTAGAAGCCCATTGTATAGTGTTACAACTGATGTGAACAAAGTGGCCTTAAAATGATAATCATGACTGGTGTTTGGAAGATCAAAATCGCTACATTTAGAGGAAAAGAAGAACGCTGTTGATTTCATGACCTGTGTGGATTTATACAAAGCAGTTTAGAAAGAAAAGACACTAGGTGGAATATGTTTAATAAGAGCTTGTAGATCCATTTTATTTTTATAATTAATTTTCCCTCATTTCACTTTAATTTTTAAACCAGTTTATGGCTTATAATTGGCACATAAAATGCTGTAAATATTTACTGTGTACAACTTGGTTAGTTTGAAGGTGAGCTTCCATTTGTGAAGCCATCACCACCATCTGTGTCAGAAAGTGATCCTTCACTTCCAACATTTTTTCTCATTTTTTATTTATTATTTCTCAAGATAAGAATACCCAATATCAGGGCTGGGGATATAGTTTAGTGGCACAGTGCCTGCCTGGCAAGCATGAGGTTGTAAGTTCAATCCCTAGTATACGCAAAAAAAAAAAAAAAAAAAAAAAAAATACCCAAAATCGATTCTCCTAACAAATATTTAAGTATTCCATATTGTATTGGTGACAGCAGGACATTTTGAAAAAAAGACAATTTAATGGATCAGAAATGGGACTCTTGTCAGACACTGGGTATGTTTGAAAAATATTTCACCTAGACAGATAAAAGTTCCTATTGGAGGCTACTGTGTAGTTTCACAGTTGAGGTATAGATGATGTCCTGAATTTTTCACTTTCCACCGCCTTAATTTTCAACTTCTCAGCTTCCAGCGCAGT
Organism: Octodon degus; assembly: GCF_000260255.1. NCBI lineage: Eukaryota > Metazoa > Chordata > Mammalia > Rodentia > Octodontidae > Octodon > Octodon degus. The sequence continues at coordinate 1,309,356 of NW_004524811.1, forward strand.
GAGAAAAACATTTCTGTTCTTTATTAAATACTTGGCTTTCAGAAATTTGGACTAAAACAACTATCATCAAAACTCAGTATTTTCCTGGTGATACACGTACTTGAAAACAATAAGCCATAAATCAGCTGATTTTTCCCAATCGATAAGATAAAACTAAATTCTATGATTCCATTTACATTCTAAAGGTAAAAATAATGGATAATAATCATTCATTTACTTAGGTGACAACACTAGTGTCTATCCTCACTGTATTTCATAATTCACATTTAGATCTTATTTTGGAAAAAAAGAGTGTGACTTAAAAATGGACAAGACACATTTTCATAAAACACCAAAAAGGCAGACTCAGGGTTCTTGCCTTACATTTTTTGTTGAGTTAATGCACTTGATAACTGATTTTTGTGTCCAAATAAGAAACCAACTCTCTTCTCACATCTCAACAACTCAATTTATTTTAAACTGAAATAAGATTATAAATATAAATAAAGAAATTTTGAGCTGTGGTTTATGCATCAATTCTATTTCTGGAAATGTTTTTTCTTCCTCTGAAAATACTAGGTATTTCAATAAAAAAAAAATTCTACGACAAAACTCTGTTGCTGGTGCAGAGAAGCATATTGATTTCAAACCTTAAGGATCTCACCTGTAATCGATTTGATAGTCTCACTTGATACCGTTTGCCCAATCAGATCATACTGAACTAAGCTGGAAGACTCCTTTGGCACTTCCACTGATTTCTCAGGACCCTTTGTCCAGGTATAAATCATCTCACTCTTTGGATATGCATCTGAATGTGAAAGGAAAACGTGGTGAGAGTCAAGGCTTCTCTTTTGTCAGCAATGGCAATCCACATGTGATAACGTAACACATGTTCAAGAAAGATGGAATAAATGAAAGGAGCTTTCATTATGTTTTATTCAAACATGCTTACGATTTAGGAAACCAGATATTAAACAAATAGCTTTGCAATTGAGCGGGAATTATTGGCTTTGTGCCAAAGAATTGGAGAAGAGACTAAAATTGAGGCATCCACAAGGCTACATATGCATCAATGCACTTGGACATGTTTTCATGCTAATAAGATGAGCAGCTGAAAACAGATTATTAACCCCCCAAACTGTACTGTCAAACTCCTACTGTTTTCATTTCTCTCCTCCAGTGCTTGACCAGTACTGACTTCTTCCATCCTAAAGCAGCTCTTCCATTTAGACATGTACCAGATGCTGCCTCTAGCAATACAAAAAATAAAAAATAAAAGCAAATTCTACTGGTGGGGGAGCTCTCCAGGGGTCACTGCTTCTAGCCTCTGCCTTTGGGCAATACCCAGGCTATTTGTAACCATTGTACAGTGACAACTGGCCATGCTGTTTGTAAAACTCTCCAGGGAATATAATTACACAACCAGCTCCACTACCTTTAAACTCTTACAATCAGTACATTTCCCCTTCTATCTTCAGCAAATCCTTCCCAGTAGCAATCTAAGCCCATTTTCTATTATTTGGTGTTCAGTGCAAATGGAGACCAGCTGCTTGCTTACCACTCTCCCCAGAACAGATAGCTTGGCTCACACACAAATAAGTTCCAAAGAACCCAAATGAATTGTGTATCACCGCTCCCTGCCTGCTCTCTACAAACCTCCCTAAAATGGCTAGAACACAGGTGGTCCTCAGGGGAATTGTTTAATTCTACTAAAGAAATCCATACCTGGGGAGAATCTCTTTACAAAGGACCTTGCAAAACAAGCCATGAGGTTTGTGTTGTCATTTTTATTATTACCCAGCTATGTGTCAGTATTTATCTCTTGAGGTCTATTCACACTGTGTTATCTATTGAAAGCCCTGTATACTGTGCTCCTTTCTGTGATATTTTAAATTGGATATCCTCCTCTTGGCTACCATACCTTGCTATAGCAGCGCTCTTTCTTTCCTAGCTTTTCTCATTCCTCTGAACCATAAACAAAGTGTTTTTCTCTTTCCAGAAAAATGTAGGGTCCTTACTTGCCAAATATGATGTGCCTCTCTTTTAAATTCCCAATTGAAAACATCAGCTTCCAAAATGTGAGGTCTTTAATTTTATACAAAGCCCAATTGAGCACCAACTATGCTCAAGTCACCCAGAAGTGAGCTTTGTATGAGAACTAGAGGGAGCAAGAGGGAGAAAAAGGACTTTCTCCAGATAGCTACTTTGTGTGAAATTTTAATTGTTACAGTACAATTGCATTTTAATTCTGGACCCAGTGAGATCTCACTTTGTGTCTCTGTGCTTTTTCTGTTTTTGTCTTCTCTCATTACAACATTGGTCAGGGAGCAAATGACTTTGTCTAGCTCCAAGTTAGCCCACTGAATACTGTGATTGCTAGGGTTATAAAAAGAATGGTGGCTGCCAATTCTCATTAAGTGAAGCAATGAGCAATGATAACAGCAGGCAACTGTTTCCCAATCAGTACAAGGATGAGTCTGAAGCAATAGTAAAAGCCAGCCAGCATCTATTTTTGGTAGACTCTGATTGAATCGCATGTGGAGGCAGACCTTAGAAGAGCAATCATATCTCCTTGGCACCTCAGAGAAGGGGGCTCGAGGAGAGGAATCTCAAGCTCTCTCCTAACCATTCATCTTCCCTTTGACTTTATCTTTACAAAATTTGCTAAACCTGTCTAGTTCCCACTCACTCCTTCACCATCATTCTAGTCTAAATCACTGCTGTCTTTGTTTGTACTAAAACAACAGACTCCAGCTTTCCTTTATGTTTATTTCTGCCTGTTTTAACCCATTCTCTATAAACAGGCTCAGGTAAAATCAAGAAATCTCAATGAAAGAGAGCCACACCTCTTTGTAAAACCTTGCAAGGCCTTCCCCTTGCTTTTAGACAAATCCAAAGTCCTTAATGTGGTCTGCGAGGGACGATATTCTCTCACATCTTCATTGTCTGCTATGCTTTCCTCGTGCTTCAGCCACTAGCAGTGTTGCTCGTGATGTTTTAACCTATATCGTGTAACCGAGTCAGGAGGGGTTTTTATGTTTTGCTTTATTTATTTTTCTTTTTTTTTTTTTTTTTGCCTTTTCCAGGCCAGCTATAAAGGTCTCTACCTACCAATGACACTTAAATTTACATAAAACAAAACAATATTTTTGCACTTTTTGTGTTACATCACAACACATACCGTTCAGATATCCCTAAATCTCATGACTGGCCATGATTTATTGATCATGACTCAGTCTACTCAGGTTATCTGTACAGGCATGCTTTTGTTTCTGGGTAGGGGAGTTTTAGTTCCTCATTTTTAAGAGTTAGTGAATAAACAGTTTCCTAAAAATCGTATCTTGGATGATTTTTGTCATGAATAGAACTTGCATTTTAGATTATGAAAAATCTACGTATATAAATATCACCCTGCATGAGATAATCAGAAATTTGAACAAAATTTCTGTTATAACTTACAACTCCCGAATTTCAAAGGGCACGCATGACCATCCATGGGAAAATCCACCAATCTCATGGGACACTCCGCACTTATAGTGAGTCTATGATGGAAAGATGCAATTCAATGAAAATAAGTTGCTAAATGTTATTATTAAAATTAAATTAAATTATTCTGTAATATTTAATTAGTGGTATAAAATATTTTAATTATTATTAATTTAATTAGTAAACTTAATTGCATAGGTCCCCAAAATGGGAGGATAAGAGAGATGGATGAAAGGAAGGGAAAAAAGAGGGAGAGAGGGAAAAGAAGAGAAGGGAAAAAAGGATAAAACAGGACACACAAAAAAATGATTACCTCATTGTGTATAAAATAGTACCATTTCTCATAATTCTGAAAAGTTTATTTGGGGCTGTCATATTATGTGAGACAGATTTCTTTCCATTCCTGAAGAAAGTATCAGGGGTCCACACTTTTGTTACCATCATGTTATTCAATCTCAAAATTTCAATAGGGCCATCATATTTTAGCCTTTTGTCAATCCATGTCTGTCTGAAGAACACATCCATTGTATATTCCTAGGGAAATTAATTTGGGAATCTATTCAAATCACAGATAACTGCACATATATGTGTAGAAAATACATTGAATTCTAGCCTCTTTCCCACTCAGAGAAAAGCATTACTCCAAATGAAATGAATAGAAGCAAAAATGACCCCAAATCAATAGAGTAAAAAGATTCTCAGTAATTACAGTAGGTTATATCTATCTTGATCCCTTCATCTTCTACATCATAAGAAATAAATTACCACACAAATTAATCATTCAAAAATAATTACTGTAATTTAATACAACTGCCAGCCAGCACCAGGTAATTACAGTAGTGCTTTAGGTTGGTCCAGAAAGCAAAACTCAGTGAATGATAAATTATATAATTAATGATCAAATTGTAAGCATGTCTTAAGATAAAGTAAGATGTTTAAAATGTAAATTTTGTTTTCACCAAGTTTATTAAAATCAGGCAAATAAACCGAGAGTTTCAGATCATAAGGATCCTAGGATCAAGAAAAAAATAAAGTAGGTTCTTTTGTCATTTTAAATAAATATATTTAATATAACACAACATGACTGAATGGATAAATTTTTCCTGCCCAGATCTTAGCAATTAAGCATGAAAGAGGGAAGAAGAGATGGAAAAGAAGGATGGGCAGAAGCAGTTTGGTCAACATGAGGTAGCACGTGTCATTAGGGCTACCAGCCATACCCATAGGGAAAACTGAAATTTCTTATTCTTATTTGTGATTTTTGTGTGGCCTCTCATCTGATAGCACCTCCTAAAGAAATGAGCTATGAAAAAGAGGAAGTGTTGCCAGAGAGTAGAGAAGGCAGGGATACTCACCACTATACTAACAAGGAGGACCATAATAATTCTACTCAATAGTTTTCAAAAGAAAACAAAACTATATCCTGTATTCTGCTATGGAACTAATAATAGGAAAGTTCTCTTGTTTGAGACTAACTCCAAATCTATACATACTCAAATATAAGAGAGCTGAAATGCAAAAAAAAAAAGTATGTCTTTACTTCTTACAAGCTTTTAATTTTAATTTCAGCACTCTTTGACTTTCCAATTTTGTATAACTGACTCAAAAAGAAATATTAATTGACTCTTCTCTGGCATGTTTTCTTCAAATCTCAAAAGATACCTTAAGTTACCCAAACACTTACCATTTCAACATCAGAAACAGGTCCAAAACTGGTGACATATATATCAGTTTTAACTTCTGTGACAGGACCTAGTAAAAATGAAGTAAATAAGAGTGAAAAAATAATTACAGTTTTACAGCCTTGGAGAGTTAGGTAAATAGAATAAACACAGATAGAAATACCATGTTCTTACAAGCATCTTCAGTGAAGTTATAAATTTCTAAAAAAGCATGTAGTCCAAAATACAATCAAACCAGAAAACACTGTTTGCTTAAAGGGGGGGGGGGACCCAATTACTTAGCAGGCTTCAAATATCACCCCTGGGCAGTTACAACAGGTAGTGTAGAGACACAGAAGCTTTTAGCTTTTGTGATTTTTGTGTGGCATCTCATCTGATAGCACTTCATAAAGAAATAAACTATGAAAATGAGGAAGTGTTGCCAGAAGAGTAAAGATAAGCAGGGATACGCACCACTATACTAACAAGGAGGACCATGAGTAAAGAGGAGAGAATCCATAAGAATTGCAAGGAACATATCTTTAGAGAGTTTAAAGATGGTGGTAATAACTTTAACAATGGGAGTGCCACCCAGTGTTAATGGTGTCAAAACACAGTTGTCCTGTGAGAAACCCCCATTGTATTCAGCCTACCAATATTTCGGTGATCTTTGGCAAGTCACTTAGGCCAAAGTGAGCTAGCATCAACCCCACCTATTAGGGAAGAGTTTTACAGAGATCTAACTAAGCACAGTAACTCTGTCATAAATGTGCTCGCTCCATATTAGTTTGCCTTTTAGCCTCATAGCAGCCATTACTCAGATTCCCTCTTATGTCTAAGTAAAACTGATTCAAGAACAAGTATAGGGATGTTTCGGCAGAAAGAAAAAGGGGAATAATGATGATAATATGGCAGACAGATTTTAGACAAAGGAACATTACCACCATCTGGGTTTAGTATGTTTAAAATCTGGATTCTGAAGTCTAAATTTGGCTCCAAAAGATTCTAGTTGCATGATTTTGGTTAGGTCACATATCTTCTTAGGCAAAGATTTTAATAAGTATTAAGGGGATTAGATGAGATAACAATGTAAATCACTTTTTCTAGTCATGAGATGATGTGTTCAATAATGATACTAGTTGTTCTTGCAGATAATATAGTATTATATTGGTAAAAGAAAATAGAGAAATTGTTGTCCTCCTTAAACATAGTTTCTTAAATAATAGTTTAAACCTGTGTGGCCTGAGGCTACATGCTCAACAAGTAGCAATAATAACATATGCTATCGAGGTAGAATATACCGCTTGGCTATAGGTGGGGAAATTCGATTTATACCCGAAAAACTAAAAGCAATTTGTATCATTGAATGCTACAAATTGAATGTTAGCTCATAAAAATGAGTCCAAATGTTTCTCACTCTAAAACAAAGATTTAGACACACTAAGATAGGGGGAGAATGATAAAATTCTTTATTAAATGAGTACCCTAAAGAAGCACAGCCTTTGAGAGTTTAGTGAGATGAAAAGTATAGCACATGTCCATTTTTCATAGATTTTACACTTTTTAAAAAAATTACGTCTTCAGAAAGTAAAGGCATTAAATATATTTTTATTTGAATGAAAAATTAAAAAGTAGCAATAACCTCATTAAAGTCCATTTGTCCTAGAAGTAGGTAATACAAGAGGCAGGTAATATATATTGAACCTTAGAAGATAGCAGTCGCATTCAAACAGGCTTAAATGTGGAAGATGTCACTCTGCTAATTACTTAAGGACAGATAAACAGGAATACTGCCTCACTGCAAGTCAGGGCAAAGGGACATAGATGACTCAACAGTTAAGGTCCATGTTGTCTAACAACAGGGTAGGATTCCTGAAGAGCCAAAAGTCACTCTAAAAATCATTTTAGGGCAGCAATCCTAAAACTTTAGCTACATCTGTGTCACTTGGAGGCTTACTAAAGCACAGATTGCAGGACCACGCTCCCAGATTTTCTGACTTAGTAGGTGTAAGGTGTGGTCCAACAATTTGCATTTCTAACAAGTTCCTATGTATAGCTGCTCATTTTCCTATCATGTACAGAAAGAGACATTGTTTGTTTGCTCCTAAAATAGAATTTACAACACTGTACTCTATAACATAATGATATCATACGTATTCTGAGAAAGTGAGGTGAATATAAGGAAATAAAGAATTAGGCAATATTTTTCCTTATTATTTCATTTTAAAGTGTGTGGTGCATGCTAATTCTTATGGTCTTAATCCTCCCATGATGATAACAGGTGTCCTAAAATTCTTACATAACATATTACTCTTTTACCAATTCTTAAAAAAAAAATTGTGTTCAGAACTACAACCCCATAAGCGATAAAAGGCTTAGGTCAAGAGTTTCTGACATAGCCAGTCCTGCAGATAACCCACTACTATTATGGACTACTGGACTACATTGAATTACTTTGCTGAACTCACACACCTACAATATTTGAATGGCAATGGAATAAGCATCTCTGACAAAGCTAAACAAAAAAAGGGGGATATAAATGAAGGACCATTTTGTAGTGAAAAAATATATATGTATATACAAAATAGGGTAGATATACAACTACTTTCTCTTAGTTCAATGAGAAGAAAGATTTGTATTAATACTACTTAGACAAGATATCACATCTGCATCTTATAATATGAATAACTACTATGAAGACAACAATATGCAATGTATTAATCATTGTAACTGTCCCACTAACCTGTTTTGAAACTGTCTCAATGTTATTTCTTTCTCAATAAAATTAATAAAAATAAAACCCCAAAATACAAAAAGAACTATAGCCCCTTTAGGGCTGGCCAATTAGCTCAGCGCATTAAAGCGCCTGCAAGCAGGCACAGGGGCTGAGGGTTAAATTCCTGGGCCTGCTGTGCCAGTCCTGCCTCCAGGGCATACTGACACAGCAATTGAGACCCTGCATTGTGGTGCATCCCTGTAATCCCAGCTCTTGGGAGGCTGTAAACAGGCGGATCACTATGAGTCCACTCTAGTAGTGAGACCCTGAACACCTTGTAGATCCTTCCCTAAAAAATACAAAATAGGGGCTGGGAAGTTGGCTCAGTAGAATATGTGCTTCCCTGGCAAGCACAAGAGCCTGAGTTCAATCCCTGGTTCTGCCAGAAAACAAAACAAAAGAAATACAAAATAATAATAATAATAATAATAAAACAAGAATTATAGCACCATTGTTTGTTTGTGACATTAACTAGTATCTGCTGTTACATGATTTCATGGCTCTTTGAGATTGAGTGAATTCCTAAAAGTTTAAGATTGGTGAAGGGATTTCACTTGGTATTCATTCAGTAAATACTGGAGTGAGTACCAGCTACATGCTAGGTCCTGTGACAGCACTAATACTGTCATAGCAAAGGAAACTGATGAGTTTCACTAGTAAACAAATAAATGACAGAATGTTATCATGGGATAAATGATGTCTTGGGATAGGATGTTCAGAGCAGGACAGACTGGGAAACCCACTTTAGATTGGAGCTCAGAGTTGCATCTTCAAAGCAGTGAGGTTTAAACAAAGGCCCACAGGATAAGCATGAGTAAGGATAAAAGCTGGATCCCAGGTGGGAAGAACTTTACAGGACAAAGGTTAAGGTCAGGGAAAGGCTTTATTGGAGAAAAGAGGCCAGTGAGGCTGAAGCAAAACCAAGAATAAGAGAATGATAAAAAATGAAAGCCACAAAAAGAACAAAGACCTGGGTATTGTAGGCAGAGCATCTACCCTGGAGCACATATTCTGAAAAGTGGCATCTTTTAAGCAAAGTATTTATAGTTGCTTTGTGTCATGGTGTCTGCTGTTAAAGCCACATGAAAAAGAGCTTGGAAGAATGCCAGTGGGAGATAGAGAGATGCATAAGGAGATTGTTATGGGATAAATTATATTCCCAAATTCACATGCTGAAACCTTAACTCTCAGAACCATGAAATGTGACCATCTTAGGAGATAAGGCCTTGAAATAGAGGCCATTACATTAAAAGGAAGTCAGTGAAGTGGGTTCTAATCTCATATGATTGATGTCTTTATCCAAAGGAGTTTAGAACACAAACACACACCTAGAAAACACCATGTACAGATCTAGAAAGGTGACTGAATCTCTAAGCCAAGGAGAACAAGTTTATAAATATCTTGTTGTTGGCTCCTTGATACCTCAAGATCTGTGAAAAAAATATGCTGTTTACACCTGCTGTTCATTGATACTTTGGTCTGGCAATCTTAGCAAGTGAACACAGATGTATATCTTCTTATTCCACCCCACCCTGGCTTTCCTTCCTTTGATATTTAGGTTAGTTCTGACCTTGCTTGTAGACTACAGTAAAAAAAAAGTTCAATTTGATTTTCTTTCTTTCTTTTTTTCTTTCTTTCTTTTTGGTATTGTCCTCTCTATGCAGCTCGGACACAGAGTGATCTTCCTGTATCAGCTTCCCCAGAGCTGTGATGACAGGCGTGCAGCACCGCACCTGGTTTCGGTGGCCCGCACAGCATGGAGTGGGCCTACATGCAGTACCAGGGATCAGAGCTGGATCCTTGTGCTTGCCAGGCAGGTGCTTAGACCACTGAGCTATCTCCCTAGCCTCTACTTTGACTTTCTTAATCAATGACAGGCCACCAAGGGCTTGAAGTAAGAGAATTATATGATTTAATTGGATTTTTTTTTTTAAATCATTCTGGCAGACATGTGCACAATGACTTTTAGGATGGCCAGAGCCAAAGAAGGGCTCCTGAGGAAGTGCTATCCTAGCCAGGCTGAGAGACGATGGCAGCTGGGATCAGCAAGGCTGCAGTGGGGATGGGTAGTGGGCACCTGTGTGTACTGCCCAGCGAAGATCAGATTTTTCCAAAGTGCAATCAGCAGAAATATAGTAATTACTATTTATTAATAGTAATTGCCATTTATTAAGCTCTGTGATATGCAAAGTATATTACTAAGTTCTTGCCATATACTATTTTGTTTAAACCTCACCTCCAAAGGTGCTTTCATTATGAAAATGTTTTAGATTTAGAAACAGTTCATAAAGGCCAAACACTATATGCCAAAGCCAGAATTCTAACTCCCTTGTATTATTTTTCCAAAGTGTATTCTAACTTTACTGTACTAGTAGGGGACCTACCCCTTAGCTCAGTTCTTTAACAGCCTGCTTAAACAATCAGTCAGCTCAGGTTGCTGTGGTTTGATCCCCAGATCTCAAGCCAGCCAAACCTGCCCTAAAGGTATTCTGAGCAAGCCCCCCCAAAAAATACTGTACTAGTATATGTCACAAAATAATAAATTAATATTTGATATTCAATTAAATATGAAATTTTATGTTTAGGATTTATTAAACATTCTATACTGCATTTGCTGTTTTGTTCATGTGTTGCTTTCCTCTAAATCCTTCTACACCCTGTGTGAGCTTACCTTTCAACCTGTAACAGCAAAGATGGAACCTGTAGCCTCTTTGAAGTCCAAAACTAGCATAGCGCTTTGCAAAACTAGGTGCTGAATAACTATGCATTTCATTATGCGCCTAATATCATCTCAATAGTGATTTTAAACCCCCTCACAAAAATGAGGATTCATTTTCTGAATTGGTTAAGCTAAAAATACTTCTTAATTAGAGCAAAAACTGTGCCTTATTTATATTTGTATTCTCTCATAGAACCAATTGCAAACTTTAACAGGTTACCAATAAATCAGTTGTCAATGAATAATGGTCGCTATGCAATTAAAAATAATTCTTAGAGACGCTTCCTCTGATACTACCATTTAGAACGTTCAAATCAACCTTACTAAGAGCATAATTACATAGAAACTAGATCATTTTGAGCTTGGAAAGATTTCTTCCCATAATTTTACATGCATTTGTGTATCATCAAAAACATCTTTTATTACAAAACCTTTCTTCTTTGGCAATAGGGAAATTTTGTTTTTGTTCTTTTTTTCTTTCACCTTCTGTTTTGGGAGAAGGGAGAATATTTTAATCCCCCAAACATGGTAGCTAATCTCTGAGGCAAATAAGGTGATCTTCAACAAGTCTTGGAAAGAAAGCCAAGACTAACAAAATCAGTTAAATATTCTCATTTAATTTTGATTTCAACTTGCTGGGCCAGAGGAAACGCAATCAACCATGTGTCGGATAATTTTCCACAGACTTGATTAAAAGGTACTGTTATTTAATGCCATCTCCAAGAATGACCTCCAATAAGATATAAGGTGTTTTTCTGATCTTAAGCCCAGCCAGTTCGTATTCTCCACATTGTCTGTGTAACTTGCACCTGAGAAAAAAATTCTAGCTTTTGAAGCAGGTACAGCATGCATCCAACCACATCTTACAAAAGACTAATTGTTTACAAACTAAAAAGACTATTACCTATGAGATAAAACAACACCAAAGAATCAAGTGAAATATATAAAGAAATATCAAATTTTGCTTGTCGTTTACAAAATATAGAAAGACAACAGCTATTCATTGATATAAGAGAGAAGGCAAAATTCACTATAGCGTTCTGGAAGTTTCTTTTACTTAATAATTATTAAAAATGGGGGACTTTTGTATCATATGGCTCTTCTATCAATAGTTGTCTATTTTGTAAACAATGAAAGCCACTAAATAAAAGACATAATATATGGGCAAAATATGAAAAGGATCATGTCACTGAAAAATTCTTATGGCTACATACATTTGAAACTATGTTGAATTACATTAAGACATTATAGAAACCAGAAAACTTCAAAATCTTTTATAATAAATACAATTTCAAGTATTTTAATCGACACATATGTATCTGCACACGAGCATGTGTGTGTGTGCGCACACACACACACACACACACACACACACACATTTCCTTGGTGTTAAACAGTATGTGGATCCTGAAATTCATTTTAATTGTAAAATGGAGTTTAATTTTGTAAACTAAGCATGAAAAAACAGTTTAGCATTATCTTGACAAGTTGAACTCCCACTTACACGAAGATCCAGAAAAAATCTTATTCCATATATGCAAAAGCAACTATTGCACATTTACAGCAGGAAATTTGGGAAGGAATATTCACAGTAATACAATCTTGGAAATAAGCAAAGAGTCTTCTGCCAGCAGAGCAGATGATTAAGCTGGTTCCTGTGCAAAGGGAATATCACACAGCAGTCAAAATGAACGTTCTGTAACAGTATGCAGCAGCGAGAATGAATCTCACCAATACATAATTAAGCTTTAAAAATATCAAAAACTTACGTGTCGCAAGTTCAAGGAAATTATTTTTAAAAATACAGAACCTAGCTAAAAACAAAATCAAAATGGGTCAAACAAACAAATATTAACACAAAGACACTAAAACTTCTAGAAATAGAATAGGTAGAACTCTTGAAAACATAGGTGGAGGCAAAGACTTTATGCACAAGGCTCAGATTCACAAGAATTTCCAAGGATCAACAACTGGGATCTCATCTTACTAAAAATCTTTTGTAGTGCAAAAGAAATCATCAACAGAGGGAAAAGACAACCTGCAGATTGGGAAAAAAATTAGCCAGCTGTTCTTCAGAAAAAGATCTAATCTCGAAAACATATAAAGAACTAAAAAAAAAAAAAATCTGACCCTCCAAATTCAAAGACCCAACCAAAAAAAATAGACATCAGAGATGAATAGACACTTCTTGGAAGATGGAAGGAAAATAAATACATAAAAAAATATTGTGTTACCAGTCATTTGAAAATGCAAATTAAAACAGTGCTAAGATTCTATCTCATTCCATAAAGAAAGACTAGTATCAAGAAAAAAACTAATAGTAAATGCTGGAGGGGCTGTGGGGAAAAAGAAACCCCTCTCCACTATTGGAGGGAGTGTAGACTGGTGTATGGAAATTAGTTTGGCTATTCCTCTAAAATATAGGATTAAAGTCCCATTTAAATCAGCTATTCCCCTTCTGGTTATTTTCATGGAAGAATTAAATGCATCATACCACAAGGATATATGTGCACCCATGTTTATAATTATAAAGTTGTTAAGTGTTATAATAGCTAAATTGTTGAAGCAATTCAAGTGTCCATTAACCAAGAAATTGACAAAAAGATGTGTTTTTTTAAATATATTGATGCATTACTCAACCATAAAGAAAGATAAAATTGAAACATTTATAGCTGAATAGATGGACCTTGAGACCATAATCGTATGTGAAATAAATTGGACAAACATGTGTAAATGTAGCATCATTTCCATGGTGTAAGAAACTTGAAACATAAATAAGAACAAAAATGCAGGGCTGAGGAGATAGCTCAGTGGTTTAAGAGCCTGCCTGACAAGTGCAAGGACCCAGGTTTGATCCCCAGCACTGCATGCTGTGCTGGCCCCTTGTGAGCCGGCCACCAAAACCAGGCATGGTGGCACATACCTATAATCCCAGCACTGGGGAAGCTGACACAGGAGGACCACTCAAGTCCAAGCTGTGTAGTGAGACCCTGTACCAAATAAATAAAAAAGAAAAAAAAATACACAACATATATTTAAAATAGAAAGACACTGTTCAAAAGGAAAAGGAAACTCGAGGGGAGGGAAATGAAGAGAAAGAAAAAAATGAAAATGCAATTTATGTACAGAAGTGGGTGTGAAAGAGGGAAATGAGATATATCACGTATACGTGCAAGTTTCTATTATGAATGTGACCATTATGTATACCTACACTATACTAATAAATTTAAATTTAAAAAAATTAAAAGCAGATAATCTAAAATGATATTCAAAGAAAAGCTATGATATTTGAATGGCAATGGAATACCAATCTCTGACAAAACTAAACAAAAAAGGGGGATATAAATGAAGGACAATTTTGTAGTGAAAAAAAAATATATCCGTATATACAAAATAAGATAGATATACAGCTACTTTCTCTTACTTCAATGAGAAGAAAGATTTGTACTTATAGTGTTTGGACAGGTTATCATGTCTGCATCTTGTACTACGAAAAACTACTATGAAGACAACAATATGCGATGTATTAATTATTGTAACAGTTCTACTAATCTGTTTTGAAACTTTCTCATTGCTATTTCTTTCTCAATAAAATTAATTTTAAAAAGAAAAAAAAAAAGAAAAGCTATGAAAAATTTATAAAGGCCTTACAGGGGTGGTTACTGTGGTAGGGGAAGAAAAAATGTAGGAAGAACAAAAGTGTCAAGGTCTTTTTGTGATGACTAATGGTTTAACTGGTATGCTATATTTTAATAAACAAATTAATTAATGGATGGGTGAAGATAAGGTGCAGGCCTACAATAAGAACATGTCATGAAGCTATGATTACCTTTTAAGAATTCAGTTATGGGCACCTGAGACTTATTAGGCAAAATGTATTTTTAAAGGCCTAGAATATAAACTAGTAATACTTAAGGGCATACAAATGCAATGTTATATATTTTGCATGAAATCTTATTGAAATATTCCGTCATTTCTTTAAATATCCACCATTTCTTTAATGTTCTATAATATGTATCTTACAGAGACTATTTTAGGCAACAACAAAAGCATCTCAACTATCATTATCCTAAAAATACATAAATATAGGAAGATACTAGTGCTTTATTTTTTATTTATTTATTTATTTATTTTTTGCGGAACTGGGGATTGAACTCAGGCCCTTGCGTTTGCAAGGCAAGCGCTTACTCTACTGAGCCATCTCCCCAGCTCCAGATACTAGTACTTTAAAAAAAAACTGAAAGCATAAGAAAGTAAGTTTGTGCCCTGAATCCTATCCTCTTTGGTCTCCTAAAAGAATTTTTCAGCTGTCCATTCTCTCCACTACAATATTAAATTAACCTCTAATAGAGTATCTTCAATAGCACACAAATGATGCTATTGCTGATCTTAAAAAAGAAGCAATCTTCCCTTTATCATCTCTTTCATAATTCAACTTCTAGAATAACTCTATACACACTTTTTCAAATTCTTTCCTTCCCATTCACTCTGTCTTTTATTATAATTCAGCTTTTACATTCAAAACCACTGAAATTTCTTTAGTTAATGCCACCAGTTTCCCCCTATTGATAGCACTGTTCCCACCAATTTGAAAAGTAATCTAGTTCTCTTCTTTTTAATGAATCCATCCTTATTCTGACTCTATATGTCATTTCTTTTCTCCCTGTACAAATTGCCAATGATATTTTTCTCATTCACTCTAAAATCACCCAATCTGACTTCCATACCCACCTTGACACCATAGCTATTATTGTCAGAATTGCAAACACACACACACACACACACACACACACACACACACACACAATATCTAGTTGTCAATTTTAAGCTCGTATCTTTCATGTTCCATTACAAGCATTTCACTTT
>NW_004524811.1:1325029-1331648 GCF_000260255.1 Octodon degus
CCCCCCCCCCATTTTCTTGCTTCAGCACCCCCCTTCAACAGGCCACTCCTTCTCAGGGTTCCTGGGACAGAATCCTCTTCCTCTTTCTCCATCTCTTAACATCAAAGACATGAAATCTCAAGAACTGCCCATCTTCTATATCTGCCTGTTTCCCCTGGTGACCACTTTAGTCTTAAAGCTTTAAATTCCATGTATATTGACATATTTCTTATCTCTAAAAATCTCATCTTGGTTGATATCTAGTAGGCATCTCAGTGTTAACAGTCATAATGCAAACTGCTCATCCATGCACCTTTTGCTTCTGCGATGGTCTTGACAACTCCATTTTTCTAGGTGTTTGGAGTCATCCTTAACAACTTTCTTCTTTCTCTCATATCCCACATTCCAGCTGTCATCACTTGACTGTGGTTGCAAAATACAGGCAGAAGCCAGCCATATCTTTGAAATTGAGAAGCTTCCCTGCTGGTAGCTTGGACAAAGTGTTCATCATCTCTTACCTGACTTATTGTAAAACCCTCTCCACCACTGTTCTTGCTTCTGACTGACTGTTCCCAACACCATAGTCAAGAGGAGCCTTGGAAAACTACTCAGTTCAGGACATACTCCTCTAAAAATCGCTCCAGTAACGTCTGATCTGACTCAGAGTACAAGCCAAGCCTTACAGCCTGCAGAGCTTTACATAATCTCCTCTTTTTATCACACAGATCTCTTCCTATTCCTCAGCCCTTCCTGTAAGAAGACCCGACCCTGAACGCATGTCAAGCTTTTGCCCACCATGTTTATGTCAAATATCATTTTTTGCCAACACTCTTTAACTACCTAAGTTAAAATTACAACATGCTCCAGCGCTATATATTTCTCTCCAGCAGTTGATCGACATCTAACACACTGCACAGTTCATTCATGTCTGTTGTTTATTTTCTGTTCTTTCAACTCAAATGTATGTTCATACAGGAAGGGAAATAGAAAGTCCTTCCTATTACTATTAAATTATTCTACCTTACTCACTTTCTCAAAATAGAATTCAAAGAATCATTTATTATTTTTTCTTGTAGCAAAGCAATCATATCACAGTGATCATCAATTTTCTATCAAATTAAACATCTAAAAATATCTCTTTAGTCCACTTACATCCATTTTTACTCTATCTAGAGTGTTACTCCATGCAACCATCAAATTAATAAAGAAAACATAAAGTACACAAATAAATAAGTACAATCAAAAATTTCTCTTACTCAGAAAGGAGGATTTCACATTAGTGCAGTCTGTTATAGTTTTGAAAGCATTTTTATATAAAATCCTTGTTTCACATTGACCCTGTCTTTCCCTAAGTCTCTCTTCCTACAGTAACCAGATGAATGATCTTGTAGGCTAAGGCATAGTTTAAGTCAGTCTCTCCACTTAAAGAACTTCAAGGTCTCCAGAATCACTAGCAGAACAATCTAAGCTCCTCTGCTGATCCATGAAGCCCTTGGATGCTCTTGGCTCTGTTTGCTGTCCCAGCTCTGTTCTAGGAGACTCTCACCATTCTTTTCTGACTACATGCATACTGAATGCCCTTGACTGTGTGAACAACACTAGTTTTGGATTTTGCACTTGCTTTTTTGTATTTCCTCTGTCTGAAAATCATGTTTACTCTTACTTTTTTGTGCCTGGACCCTTTAGATTTCAATTTAAAAGACTCCTTTGAAACTCATTCCTATGTGAACTAAACTCCCCACTCAAATCTCTCTTTTGAAGGCTATCAGATTGTCCTACAAAATTTTTATCTAATTACTTTATGTATTTGTTTGTTATTTTTACTGCTCTACATTGCTTCACTGTAAAGCATATAAGGCTCTAAGTTACAGCAATATGTATCTTTACAACCTCCTGCTGTTTCTAATATGAAGGAGCCTTTGCACACTGGTTACACAAATGAGTCAATAAATCAGTATGACAATGCAAAAGAGGATAAAGCTTTATCTCTCTCTCTCTCTGTAATTAGAAATGTTCATCTATGCATTTTTAAAAATTTATCCTCTGCTGACATCTGATTAAGAAATTTAGCATATAACTCAGAGACTTAAGTTTTAGATTGAAATATATAAAGATCATTTACAAACATTACATCAACAATTTGATTTGCATAAAATATTCCCAGTTAACCCAAACAAATACAAGATTTCATGTCTACTTTTTATTTTAAATGTTATTATATATATATAGAATAAAGGGTTCACTTCACTGCTACAGAGAAATGTAGTTTTGCTTATGTCAAGGATCTTAGGTTTAGGATTGTAGAGCATTTGCCTACACGTGGAAGGCCCTGAGTTCAACTTCCAACACCACACACAAAAAAGTAACAAAAGATATGTTCAGAAAAAGTTGGCTCATGAAAAACAAGACGATGCAATAAAATCCTCAGAAGTGGACATAAGAATAGACTATCTACATGACTAAGGATTTAAAGATCAGGATATGAGTTAGCTGTATGGTCCTGGATCAATTCCCATTCTCTTTGTTAATAAAAGGATAGTGCCTCCTGTTTATGTCTTTGTGTTTATGTGCTTATCTTTTTAAATATTATATATTAAAATGCATTCAAAAGTGTAGCAGACTGCCCTAATGTAAAACCCTACTTACTGAGTAAGTAGCCTTACTTTGCTCTATCACCATTCCAGAAATGCTGTGGAGCATGATCTAAAGCAACCATCTGTATTTTAAGTATTTGTGATTCTATATCAATTGCCTGTAAAGGTGAGGTGTACATGAAGTCTTCCTATTTATATGTAGATGTTTCTTCAAAGCCTCATACACTCAGAGGTGGGGCTTGCGGATGGCGACTGGATTATGGAGGCACTAGTGGTGACTTGCTGTTAAATTGTGGGCCTGGCCCTGGAGCAGGTCATGAGGGCCTGAGCTGGAAGGGCATATCTTTCTCTTCAACTCCTCCCTTTTCCCATGGCATAAGCAGCTTTGTAAAACTTCTAAAGCCTCTGAGCCAATATGTCTCTCCTCCTTTAAGTTGCTCATGTAAGGTATTGCATCTCAGTGACAAGTATGAACTAAGGCATGAGACTATGCAATCACACAATAAATAGGAAAAATATAAAAGCAAGATTCATAAAGTATCTCTCAGTAATGAATACCCAGCTATGTATTATTATGGAGGCATATTACAGTATTGAAAGTGGGCAAGAGCAAGAAGGGATGACTTTTTAGCTTCTTTTGGAAGGGTTCACTGGTGTGTCACTTCTAAGCAGGTGCAAGCTACTTCGGGATGACAGGAACTGATTCAGCGTGATAGGAACTGATTCATCAGAGGCCGACAGAGCCTCTTCCCTTCAGAAGTCCCATGCCAGCCTCTCTCCACATGCCCCCTACGCCCTCTTCTCACCTTTTCCCCTTTCCTTCCCCAACAGGAGAATGTGGAGACAAGGCAGAGGACATCCTGGAGGGATGAAAAGAAGAGAACCATCACAGTTCCTTTTACTTCCCCATTGCAAGCTGTGCTGCTGAGTTAAAAATATGTAATTTAGTCTCCAAATCTATTTCAACCCCTGCCTGGCCTACTGAGCAATCACAAACCATCCAATTTCAATTCAAATCTTTGCTTTTAGCTTTATTTTAAATGGAACACAGCAAACTTGTATAAACAGATAAAAAGTAAATGTTCCACAAAGAGTAGAAGGAGGATTAAAGGAACCAGGAAGTCAATCCATATTTATAATGTACCAGTCAAAAATCTGACTTGTTTTCATCTCAGTTTTAAAATGCCAAACTTTCTGGAAAGTATAAAATATCATAGGAGGAATCAAACTTGCACCACCTGAGAGTCTCTGTCAATGAGATTTCTTATTATTTTTTTGTGGAGCACAATTACAGTTTCATGTAAACAGATAATACATTTTGTGCAGGTGATAATTACTGAGCCCCTGTCACATTTCGAACACCATGAATTTATAGAATGACCCACTTTTAGAAAGTGAATCACATCAAGCACAAATATTTATGAGCAGAGTGGCACACACACACACACACACACACACACACAGCCCTAACAATGTACTACGTAGTAAATAAATGATCATTTGCTAACCCTCAAAGTAGAGTAAATTCAACACACCAGGCTTTGAAAGCATCTCTAGGTGAGTAGTGTGGGTTACTTGGCAGTGACAAGTAAAATGACGAATAGTGCCCTGGAGAGAGAGAGCTGCATTAGAGTTAACCAAACTCCAGTGATGGCTTACATGGATTATTTTCACTGAGTTTATTGTCTGTGTAGTGGGATAGAGTACATGGTAAAAGAGATCCATCTACAATGGGTCCTTTTGTCCTTTGAATTATAATTTGCTTTATGATCAATTGGGCAAACATTATTTTAACTTTAAGCATTTAATAATAAAACCATGTAGTTCCAGTTATAACTTTTCCTTTTCATTTAGGTTTAGAAATATCAATCTTCTGATGATATTTAAACTACAGAGAAGTTGATAATTCTAAAAAATAGTTTTTTCTTGAAATGTCAGGATTAAAATCTCTCTGGGCAGTTAAATCCTCTTTTACTGACATAGTCTTAAATGGTATTGTATCATGTGGAACATTCCCCATAAAACTATTTTTGATCTGAAATGACAACCTCCCAGTCACTAAGAAAAGATCATACATTGACAAATGATTCACTCCCCTAATAAAGAATCTTCCCAGATTTGCATGAAAGTAAATGTGGTGTGTGCAGCCTCGCCCCAGCGGCAGTTCTCGTCCATCTTTATCACTGTCAGTTCACAAATACTTAATATCTCCAAGGCTTTTCCCATAACTTTTTCGATAAAACCTAGAACAAGGTGGTTTGGAATTTAGAAGACAGGATCCCAGGCTATCATTAATATGGTACATGTCTCTGTGTAAATCTTTTCTCATCCTAGTGTCCTCGTCTGTTAAATAAGAAAAAGGCACTAGATAGACAGACATAAAGAATTATCAATGCCACTCTCTCAAACACTTATTTTCGCTCCAGTGACTCTTTCTGACCTGGACACCATTTCTTCTACCTGGTTAGAGCCTCCCACTCGCCCACCATCTCTCCTCTTACATACATCCTCAATAAGAAATGTTAAATGTTTCCTTGCCTCCAGTATTATGTAACACTCAGCACATCTCACAGTATCTGATGCCATCCTCATCTAAGTGGTTCTGCATTTTAAATACACAACCCAACCTGGTTTCACACCTTGTTCCTGTCATTTAACGATTATAAACTTGATCAGGTTAATTTGCTTTCCAAGCCTTGATTTCTTCATTTGTAAAATAAGTCATGCAATGGCTTTCTTTTGGACTTGTAAGAGTTTGAGTAATATGTGTAAAATGCCAGATTGAAATGAAAATATTAGTGATTGTCATTACTGTTACTACTACTGGTGCTCCAAGAATATCAACTCCTTCAGGATAGCGTCTGCCTATGTTTTATTCTCAATTCATTGGCTGGAAGTGAGAAAAATCGGTGCAGTGGGAGTAAGAGGGACTTTATCATCAGAGAATGTGGGCCAACCCATTCCTAGTAGCCTAGCAAATCACTTGTCCTCACTGAAGTAACTGAGAGGCTGTTTGAGGTGAACAAGTATATCTTAAGGTTTCTGTGAACTTAATGCCTAGTACAAAGTTTGCCACATAGGTTCTATTATAGATACAAAGGAAACATGAACAGGAGCGAGCAGTGCTGGCAGAGAATGGTTGTCAGGGCCTTTATAAATATTTGCTAAATGAAGAGCTGAAGATGAACACTTTCAATTGCAAAGCCCTGGGAGGGAAACAAATGCCACCTCCCCAAAGAAAGTGAAAGAGAACAGAACAGGAAAGGTCTGAGTTCCCTAGCAGGGCAAGTAGCTTCGTGGCCCAGATTCGTGTCCTAGGAACAGCTTTTGGCAGGCCGGACTCTTGGCTGAGGAAGGAACACGTGGAAGGACAGAGGAGTTGGGCTGAGCTGTCTCGTGCAAGCCGCTCTGGGTAAAGTGGCCAGAAGAAGGCAAGCTCCGCTGAGGGCGCAGGGCAGCGGGGTGGCAGCGGTGTGGCAGCGGCTGAGCACCCATTTCTGTCCCTGCCTCTTCCCCATCCTCCCTCACCCTGCAGTCAGGTCCCGGGAGGTAATTAGTGTGGAGGAGAAGCAAAGCTCCTGAGGGGGTGGGGAGATAGGGAAGTACGGGTGGGGGCGGTCTCCTTGTCACAGGTCTCAGTGAGAGGAGAGAGGAAGAGAGGGAAGAAGGGTGGTGGGGGGTTTATTTCTGTACGCAATGTATACCTAAAGCTATTCCTACAAACAGACAGTGGACCAGAAAGGGACAGACAGGACACACTTGTGCTTTTGAAGCAGTCCTACCCCCAAATCCAGGACGCAGCCTGTTGTCATAACCATCGAGCAAACTGTCCAGGATGCGGGTAAAATTTTCCGGGCACAATTTCTCCTCCTTTTCGTTCTCTTCTGGGGATTCGTTTAAACTGTAAGCGTACACAAAAACGGAAGCAGGTGGAAAGGTTTATTTTAAGAAAGGATCTGAAAACAGGTGGAAACTGGTTTGCCTTCTAGGGAAAGAGTCCTTTGCCCCAAGCTAAAGGCAGCACTGGGGCAGCGGGGGGGGGGGGG
>NW_004524811.1:1331748-1347197 GCF_000260255.1 Octodon degus
TTATTGGGGGGGGGGGGGGGGGGGGGGCAAGGGACACACCAAAATGGTCCCGAAAAGCGCATCCCCAAGTCGGTCAGCATGCACCCCAGTACCCACAGGCGTGTTGTGCTCTACACGGTCACAGCAAACCTTGGCTTCAGCCCACAATGTAATAATGAAAACGGGAAGGTCTGCTTCGCTCCAGGAGGGATGAGTGGTCAGAGGGGGCGGGAGCTGGCCACTTCTCCACCTTCCCTACGCCCCCAGGACCCCGGAGAACTCACCAAGCCGCCTGGCACAGAACGCGCAGGAGGGCGAAACTGACCCCGAGGCACAGCGCGATCGCGGGTACCTTCTTGGCAGAAACCATCTTTGCAACATGCCATACTTTAAGCCTGTTCACGGTTCCAGGCTCTCAAGATGCCCTGAGCAGGGTGCGAGGTGAGGGCAGAGTGGCTCCCGCGGCGTGCGCACACTCGCGCTCACACTCGCCCGCGCTCACACTCGCCCGCGCTCCGACAGCCCGAACTGCGGTGGGCGTGTGTGTGCACGCGGGCCAGGGGAGGCGGAACCTGCCTTCCCTCGCCCCCTCCTTTTCTCGCTCTGCGTTCTGTGTGTATGTAGAGCTCTGTATACTGCTCCGCACCCTTTCGTGCCCGCACCGGTGAGGGTTTGGAGTTAACTCCGGCGCGCCTGCGCCTCAAAGCTGGACAAGTTTCTTCCAACCTGTAACTCTGGGCACCAGGACCTGAATCCTTCGTCCCTCCTCCACGTCACAGCCCCCAACCCCAAAGAGGTCCCCTGCCACTGCAGCGCTAGGCTTCCCGGTCTCCCTCTTGAGCCCCTCCCTTCCGGATTTCTCCATCAGAGTTCTCTGGTTGGGTTGTGTCAGAACCTGTTTGTACCCATTGTCAGGGCTGTTCACGGAGAAAGGGTAGGGCAAGATCTCTGGGCATAGGGGGTGGGCAGTGGTGAGGATCTTAAGTCAAGTCTGAAACCCTCTCCCTCAGTTGCTAAGAGATGGGGGGCGCTTTGCAACATGGATGAGCTTCCTCTCCGTTATAGGGGTTACAACTCCCTAGGAGGACTGTGGCCAAACTGTTAGAAAGTGAGCCCCAACCCTGCGCTGCAATCGGGCGTTTGCCAAGCTATTGCCTTAAAGATGCCAAATTTCTTCCTCTACCCACCCGCACCCAGGGAACGCCCGCCCTGCACTTTGCTGCTCCATCCTTTTCTGGAGGGGATGAAAGAGATGAAGATGCCATACCTCGAGTCAAAACCACTTTCCCTTCTTGAAACCCACTTCTTTTTCAAAATGCAGTTGTCTGACTCTGAAGCCACCGATGGAGGGAGAGAATGGCTGGACACAGACCAAGGAGGAAGAGGGAAGACAGAAAATGTGAGAGTGGGGGAGAAATGCATAGATTAAAATGGAAGGAGAAATCTCTACTCATGACTCAAAAGGAAGACTTCACACTCTGCTTGCACGGTTTCATAGATTCAAGGTAAGTACTTCCCACAGAAGTTTCTAAACCTTAAGCATTAGCTTCCATAGGTGGAGTGTCTTTCCTATGAATACTTAAGCATGTGAAAATTTTCATAGAATGGGCTAGTGATAGAAGTCATTTCCATAATTCTAGGTCCCTATAACTGGACACCAATTACTCTGTTCTGTTTAAAGCTTTAATGATTTGTTCAGATGTTGACGAGTACTTGACTGCTCTTGCATGGAAATATTACCTGGAGAAGTTTCAAGGTTTTGTTTGCTTTCACCTCAGGAGTCCTGAGTCTCTAATATATATATATATATATATATATATATATATATATATATATCCAAAAGTGTTCATAGCTGTGACAGTGAAAGCTATGTGCACTCACTTTATTCTATATCCTGAATTGCTGCCTTCATGAAATGTATTGCATTTCACCCTAATTCCATCTGTAATACTCTACTTTTACAGACTGTAACTGCCTTGAGGCCCAAATTTTGTAATTTTTGTCCATTTCTATTTATGTTCTTTTACAGTGTATGGTATATTGCATGTTCATAGATACTTACTGAAGGAACAATTAAATCAATGAATCACTTATTTTCAGACCCATCTTATTAATTCAAATGAAATTCAACCTCTCTCTTTGGGCATAAACAATCAAAGTACTAATGTAGTCTACAAATATGCCAGTATATTTATAGTCTACAAATATCCCAATCCCTTACCCTTACAAATTGTCCTCATCAAAATCTCATGGTACATTATATCATTATAGTACCTTAAATATCATTTCTCTAATCTTAATACTTTTCTACACTTTTAAAAACTGACAATTTCCTAATAATGTTCCCTATAATTTCCATTTAATTAGGGTTCATATAGATCAAAAAACAACCAAGAATAACCTTGGAAAAAAAGAAGTTGTATATTTTAAAAAATAAATGCCTTTAATATTTCAACTTGACATATGTAAAACTAATCCCTACAAATACAAAAGTACATTCCTCCCAGTGAGGCTATTTCTGAGTGTATTACTGTTAAGTGGTGTCTAATTTAAATTCAAGTGATGGCATTATAAAAGCACTATATCTCATTTTACTTTCACAACTATTCATTTATGCAGTGGTAACATTGTATTATTCAGGAAAGTTATATGTTGTATTTTTCTGCCATCAAAGTATGTTGCCTGTCAATGTGAGTCTGCATTTAAAAAAAAATCCAACACTCAAAAATATTCAGATTGCTTTAAATTTTAAAAATCACTAAATTTTCTACTGTTTCTGAAAATTTTTTATCTTTTATTTATTTATTCACTTGTTACATGGTTTTGCTATACATCTCGGACTCACATGTGGTACTGGGAATCGAACCAGGGTCCTTGCACTTGCCAGGAAAGCACTTAGACTACTGAGCTATCTCCCCAGTGCTTGCCACTGGTTTTTATATAAACATCTATACATGTCTAGGATTGTAAAGCAGTTTACCTGTGTCTATTTAGTGATGCACTAAATATGATGTGTTAAAATAATACCCTTATCTTCAATAAGTCTGATTAGTTTGTCTAGTCAAATTTAAAGTGCATTACTTCCAAATGTTGTTAAGCAAGCCATATTTTAAAAATTTGACAATTCAGAGGTTCACCTCTGATTTGATGGGATATGAATAACAGCTTGCTTTACCACTAAAGTCTTAGTATAGCCATATCAGAGTTGATGATACCTAAGAAGTAAAACACAAGCTCTTCTAACTGTGCTCATTCTTTTGTTGGACTGTTTATAACTTTCATTAGGCTTTAAAGAACTGCAGACAACTGTAGTAAGGACTAAGGTTTTAATACAATAGATGATGCATCTAATCAAACATATAAGCATGTGAACAAGTAATTTGAATTGATGTGTGATAAACATCTGGACTCCTATTTGTAGGCTCCTCTATAGTTCTATAGGCTATTTTATAGAATTTATGCATGCTTTGTCAGCATTCAGTCCCACTTATTTTCCATTTATCAAATGTACAGCCCCCTTGGTAAAAAAAAAATTTAGAATGGTAACACACTGAATAGGAAAAGGTTCAACCTGTTACTGTTTATTTCTGGTAAATACTAAACCAATTATAACCATCAGAGGAAGATAATGATGGGAATCACTCCTTTAAATTCTGAAGGCTTGTGGATGTAGAAAAAGTTTAAAATATTTTTGATCCAGACATGCAGTAACTATTGATTATTTTATGTTGGTTCATTTCTATGTCACATTTATTTATTACAGAATTGATTTCATGCTCTCTCCTCATGCATTTCCTTATTTGCATTAAAATATTTCACTGAAATGTGACTGGTATGCCAGCCTATTCTGTTATCTTTGTCGAGTTATTGATTTTTATCTCCATTTGTTTCCATTGTACATTAGTGTAATATACAACTACAACAGAATGTTTTATATACATATACATAACAAAATGATTATGGAATTCAAATGTTAGCATAGGAATCACTTTACATAAAATTAATTAGTCAGGTTTCCCAATGTCAGTATGAGAAGCCTAACCTGCAACTTAAAAGAGGAGAGATTTAATTTGGCTAATTATTTGAGAGGCTTTAACTCATGGCCAGTTGCTTAAGGTTTATGGAGAGGATGAAAGATCATGGTGGAAGGCCATGGCAGAGGCCATACGTCCACTCCACAGCAGCCGAAGTGGAGGGAGGGATAGAAGACAACAGAAAGATGGGTTCCTTTATCTTCTTCTTCTTCTTTTATTTTCTAAGTATAAATATATCAGGAGAGTCTGGTGGAGCAGGACTGCTCACTTCATGGCAACCAGGAAGAGAGGAATGAGGTACTGGTAAGCATATTCTCGGAAACCACTCCCCACTGACCATTGCCCTTAAACAGGGCTCCACCTGCTAGCAGGACATGCACAGTGAACACCAGGTAATTCATCTTCTGCTCAGTGTTGTTCTCCCCTGCTCCAATCACTTCTAAATCCTGTCATGTTGTCAATTAATTGACATAATTATCTTTATGTGTGTGTACTAAGAGCACCTAAAATCTTCACTTTTAGCAAGTAAATGTTCAGAATGTAGTATAATAGCATTAACTATGTCACCATGCTGAACAGTAGAGCTGTCAATTTATTCATCCTACCCAATGGTGAAGCTTGTACCTTAAGGAAATCGATATAACCTTTTCCTTCCCACTTCTCATTCTACTCCTTGAAACTACTACTCTCTACTTGTATGTTTGGTGATTAGAGGAAAGTCTCTACTTGATTGGTTTTGAAATCCATCCTGGGGATTAATGGAGCACACTTTTAGGTATGTCTAGGTGGGTCGCAGAGATGAGCCCTTGGTGCTGAGGTCTGCTCTCGCATCTCTTCAGCTCTGGCATAGCTCCTGTCTTCTGTCCTGCTTCTTGGTCACCATGGACTAGGCATCTTTGCTCTACCATGACTTTTTCTCATGATGTTTCTGCTGTGCGGCTAGCCAAATGGACTGAACTTTAATAGGAGCTACATTAAACCTCTCTTACATTAAATTGTACGTACCAAGTATTGTGTCCAGCAGTGAGAAAGCTAATATAGAAACCAATTAGTGTGGTTAGTACTCGAGAAGTGGAGCCATTGCGGAGACTGCACCTATCCATGTGATTCAGAAGCATTTGGAGAAGTTTGGAGACGAGGCCAACACAGAGTGCCATTCATGAGCTTGTTGAGGAATTCTGGTAAACCTCAGAAGACCAAAATGTTAACAAAAATGAAAACAGCGAAGTCCAGGCCCAGGATGTTTCAACTGGGAATAAGCATTCCTTTGGCAACTGGACTAGAAACCATGGGTTTTACTCAGGCAGAAAAGTTCTCTGCATTTTGCCCATGTTCTGAGATTTCAGGAAACTGGGTTTAAAGGTGGTAGATTAGTGAATCTTGCAAAGGCAATTTCAATACAACCTAACATTTAAGTTGTAGCAAGGGCACTACTGACCAATTTTTATCCAGATTTACAGTGATGATTCAAGCAAAAGGCAGAGAAGAAAAGTTTGAAAAGTTTAAATTTTAACCTAGACTGCACTGAATAATAAGGCTGGAACTGGAGGAAATTTGACTGGTAAAGAGATTTGTACCATAAAAAAGAAACTAAGTACTTTGAAAAGGAACAAAAAGTGATGTTTTTAGGGAATCTCAGAAATCATTGAGACCCCCACTTATTGCAGGTTCATCAGTATAAAATTGTCAATAATTCATTTAAGAAAAATCTCTGGTACCCCTGCTTGAGAAAAGGCTCCTAGAAAATTAGTTCTCCAGTATGCATTTCACCTTTGTTGGACACCAAGACCCCAAGAGTGTGTTCTGGTCATGGTCCAAGTGGGCTGGACTAACTGACATTGTCCATTTGGTTCTGGTTTTACTGCAATGCCAAGTGCAAAATTTGTGGGGCCTGAGAGGCCAGACAAGGAGCCCTGGGAGGGCAGTGCAGAGGCTATGGGAATGAAATCAAAGGTGCTGAGGAGACACCAGAAGGTTGCAGCTTGGAAGAACGTGAGGTCTCTGTCAAAGAAAGCCAAAGGCTACAGGTAGTGAATGGAATCAGCCCAAGAAAGAGGCCATCTATGAGGTAAGGCGCAAGGTCATGGGGTGAGGTCTCCCCCATCCCTGTGCACTCACATTTTACCTCTGTGTTCTGAACGCCAGATATGGAGTTAAAGGACTTGGCATTTGCCTTGTTACCAATAATACTTTGGCCTAAACAATTTTTGTATCCTTCTACTCTTCCCTTTTGAGAAATGTTTATACTGATCATGTAATTTGTTTTTTTATTTTTACAGATGTTCATAGATGAGAATTTTCCTTGAGTATCGGAAGACATTTGCACTTGTAGATTTTAAAAAAATTCCTAAAACCATTGAATCTTTGGAGGGAGGAACTATTGTTTCTGATTGCACCTGAAATAGTTGTATTATGTTATGAGGAATTATAAAACTACTATTGGCTTTTTTGGAGTTAAAGTATGGTTCAAAGATGTGTTTGGTTAGCAAGCTGAAATGAAATAAACTGTGGTAGTCATGATAGTATTTCAACTAAGGTCCACCCCAGCTTGGATGAAGCACACCTCTAAATATGCCTAGATAGACCTTGGAAGCACAGTCATGGGTCCTGTTGCTCTGCATTCTGTCCCTTATTCCTTACACTCTGGCATTTTCACTTCTCTGCTCTAGTTTGTGGCCAGCAGAAACTCAACATCTTTGCTCGGCTACTCTCTTCTGCCACAGTATAACTGACTTGACGCCTGCCAACTGTGTGCCAAATTAACTTTCTCCTTTAAGCTGAAGATATCAGGCATTAGGCATAGCAATAGGAAAGGTGGCTGATATACTATGCATATGCTTTTTTAAGGATACACATATAAGTGAGATAATTTAGCATCTATCTCCATGTCTGGCTCATTTTAGTTATCATAATGTTCTCCATGTCATAACAAAGGATGATGTCTTATTGTTTAAGGCTGAGTAATATTTCATCACATAACTATACCACAATGTCTTTCTCTATTCAGCACTGATGAACATTTAGATTTTTGCAATTCTAATTATGTAAAATGCATGACAGTGAAGCTGTTTCTACAGAATTCTAATTGTATCTTTTGGACAATATGCAAGAGAGAACTTCCCAGGCCAAATGTTAGCTTTTTAAGGAAATTTGATGCTATTTTCTATAATCCCTGTTATAATTTCTATAAGTTGTATACAGGGGATATTCAACCTGGGGAAATTTTAAAGATTCTACATGGATAAACATTTCATAATATCAATTAATATTGCTAACAAATAAGTAGATTTTTGCCATGTGGTTAATATACGTGCAGTTGTTTCAGAATGATTATTTAAAAAAGAAATTAAACGTGTGCAATATTTTCATCTTATTTATCTGAAAGACCTCCATGTATGCAATTTAGAAAATCAACCACCATAGTAGATATTTTATTTTATTTATTTATTTTTGTAGTACTGGAGATTGAACTGAGGACCTTGTGCAAGTGCTTATTCTACTGAGCTATCTCCCCAGCCTGATATTTGAATTTATTAACTAAGTATTTTCTAAATTGTTCAGAATCAACTTGGACATTAAAACAATCTATTCATGATTAATGATTTCCCATGATCTCACATAAATTTAGTGTATTGCTCTAATCTTAGATTTTGTTTTATTTAAAAGTCTAACTTCAAAAGTAGAAAGAATCTCTCTAATCCTAGATTTTTATTTATTTTTTATTTTATTTTATTTTATTTATTTACTTATTTTTTGGCGGAATGGGGGATTGAACTCAGGCCCTTTTGCTTAACAGGGAAGCACTTATTCTACTGAGCCGTCTCCCCGGCCCCTAATTTTGTTTTATTTGAAAGTCCAATTTCAAAAGTAGGAAGAATACATTCATCTTAACCATCTGCAATTTCTGTAATTGATTTAACAAATGCTTTGAAGGCTCATTTGTTGATGGCTAAACTATGAGAAGCACTGTTTATTTGTTAGATTTTAAAGTCTAGATTGCACTTTCAGTGTAAGTTTATAAGAACTACTCCAAAACTGTAATGACTACCTGTATGTGTCTATAAATAATCAATAACACATACACAAAATACTGGGTTGGTCAACTTTTGGTTGCTGTGACAAAATACCCAAGAAAGTCAAACTAAGAAAGGAAATATGTGTTTGGGCTCATATTTTCAGAGGATTTATTTTATAGCCACTTTGTTCCACTGCTTTCAGACACGTAAGCAGGAATCCACATTGATGTGGAAAGACCATGGTAGAAAGAATCCCTGTATTTCATGGCAAAAAGACATGGAGAGAGGGAGAGAGAGAGAGAGCGCTCGCTGAAAAGAGGTAAACTGAGGTCGTTATGGCAGAATTTCAGCTTGATTGACGTTAAGGTCCACCCTAGCTCCGATGAAGCACACTTCTAAATATGCCTAGATAAATCTTGGTAGCACAGTTGTGGCTCTATGTCCTGTCCCTCAGCACTCATGCTTTGGCATTTGCACTCCTCCGCTCTGCTTCATGGGCAACAAAAACTAAGCATCTTTGCTTTGCCACTCTCTTCTGCCATGATATGACAGAGACAGAGGGACAGAGAGAGACAGAGACAGAGAGAGAGACAGAGGCAGAGAGAGAGACAGAGACAGAGAAAAAGAAGAGACAGGGATTGCTGGGCTTTCCCTTTCTACTTTTGTTCCACTCAGGACCTCAGCTTGTTGGGTGGCCCCACCACATTCAGGGAAGTCCCCACTCCTTTCAGTTTGCTGCCTCATTTCCAGTCTTCTCTAGAAATACCCTCACAAACATACCCATATGCATGGGTGCTTTACTAATTTCCTTGGCATTTCTCAATCCAGTCAAATTGACAATCAATGTTAACCATAACAAGTACTAATTATTAGACTAAATGCTCCCTCAACTGAGTTAATGTGTATATGTGATATTTGTATTTTCAAAATTTATGAGGATATTTATTATCAAATAATATTATTTTTGAGCAAAATAGTATTGAGAAATTTATGCATTGCCAAGAGTTAGACAAATGAAACATACTGTTAAATTTTCCTGTGTCTACTTTATGATAAATACAATATTATATTTTCTATCAAGAGAAATATCATATAATGAAGCCATCTCATGCTTATTTTATAAACCATTAAAACTTTCAAACCTGTTCTTAAGAAGACACTTAAAATATGGTTTACTGTTTGTCATAGTGTAAAGCTAGAAATGAATTAAATGAGAAATAAATATATTCTGTTGAGATGTAAATTGAGTACCATACTCCATCATTTGATTTTCCATTGCTGTTAAAAAAAATACATAGGCTGGGCACTTTATAAAGAAAATAGATATATTTATCTCACAGATTTAGAGTCCAAAATCCCAATTACACAGTACACATTCGGCCCTAGTGGTACCCCCACTGCCTGCATCAGATCTTGGTGGATGGTATCATGGTGGAAGCATGCGAGAGAGAATGATCACACACTGAGACAGGTATCAGAGGCAGGCTGATCTTGTTAACCTTTTGTTTTTGGGGTTTTTTATTAATAATTTTTATTAATTTTATTGAGAAACAGATAGCAATGAGACAGTTTCAAAACCGATTAATAGGACAGTTTCAATAACTAATACATTGCATACTGTTATGTTCTTAGTGATTATTCATAGTACAAGATGCAGACATGATATCCTGTCCAAATACTATTAGTACAAATATTTCTTCTCATTGAATTAAGAGAAAGTAGCTGTATATCTATCCTAATATTTTGTATATACAGATACAAAATGGTCCTTCCTTTGTATCCCCTTTTTTTCTCACAATAATTAACTAGGGTCCCACAAGCTTCCCTCCAAAAAGGAGGGACTATATCTTGGATGAGTATACATTTAATGTTCTACCGCTTCTTATATTACCACACTGGACCAGCTTTCCAACATGAGTTCTTGGGAGGCACATTCAAACCACATCCAAAGCAAAGCACACATAGCAATTACACTTAAGAATATAACCTATATGTATTAATATATGTTAACAAGGTAATGTAAGCAAATAAACAGGAATAATACTTTCAGGAACATTTAATTCATGCAAAATTTAGAACATGAACTATAACATCATAAAATTTGATATGTATCAATCTAATAACATGAACAAGTCTATTTGAAAAAATAAATAATTCAAGATGCTATTACCTGTAGAAAGACAGAGAAATAGAAAAGGGGTGAGGAATACCGACTTCTTCAACTATCTATATAATGCCTTACTTTACTGGAAAATATACATTTAAAGCAAATATGTCAAACTGTGATGATTTGCCAAGCCTAGTGGTAAGGCCTTGAGTGTTCTTTGCATTACTTTTCCAGATTGTTCTGATCATCTATTGCTATGCAGCAAAGGGCTACAAAAACCCTGGAATTAACACATTGATTTGTGATGATTTCCCCTGTGATTATAATTTGGACTCTTGTGGTGATTGTTCCTGAAGTTCCCTCAACCTACTGTGGTTAGATGGTGGCTGTAGCAGAAGTCATTGGAAGGGTTTACTGAGTTAGGCATTGATGATAGGTTACTGCTTCACGTGATTAGCAGCTCAGCTGCAGTATATGGAACAACTGGAAAGGGGATGTTGCAGTCAGGTTTTAAAAGAGAAAACATTTAATATGGGACACATAGTTTATAGCATTATTTTATAATATTCAGCCTAAGAGTCAAATGCAAGAGTACAGGTCTACACACACACCAGAGACCTAAAGAATCCAATTGAGGGTCTGGATCCCATGACCTACATGAGTTCAGCTTAAGATGTAAAGCCTGTGGTAATGTCCTCCATGAATCCAGGTGGAGGCTGAGAGCAAAGACATTATCTCATGCAAGTTTGTATCAAGGATTTACACTGGGAAGACCTAAAGGTCAATGATGGAAGATAGAAAGTCTGTGCCAGCGGAAAAAGGATCTGTCCCAGCAGGCTGAGGGATCTGTCCTGGAGCCAGGAAGCGATGCTCATGATAAGGCCTCCCATAAATCACCACAACCATCCTCCAAGACAGTGAGGACCTCAGCTGAGCTCCTCCAATGACAAGAACAGCCAAGTCATATCAGGAAAGCCAACATGATAACCTTCTCCAGGAGAATCAACAGTACACCGTCTTTCTTTTCAGTTCTCCTTTTATGCTGTTGGCAACAACCCTCAGCTGGACCTTCCATACCCAGAGTCATACTGACTCAGTTCAACTGGGAGTTCCAAGTTGCCCATTAGGTATTACAAGTTGACCATAGTGGATATTGGCTGGATCTCATCTCTATACTGACTGTGTTGTCCTACTGGGGACAGCGATATGTCATTGTATGTGATACTAATGTGATGCTACTATCATGAGACTTTTAAAATTGATAGGTGTCTTCTCCAAAGCAAACAATTGAAGAATTAAGCTAAGGGTAAAGACTTTTTTAAACCACAACTTGAAAGTGATAGAGTATCATTCTCTTGATCACACAAGTTAGGGAGTAAAACCTCATCTGTACAAAGGGGATACACGAAGATGTGAATATTAGCAAATTGGTGACCATCTTTGAAGACTACTATGTTTACTTTCCTATATTTCTAAAACAGTTTGCAGAAAAATTAAATTGCGTTTTATAAAAGTAGTGTGATGGTTAATATTATGCCAACTTGTGTAAGCCGCGGTACCTAGATATTTGGTAAAAAGTTACTCTAGATATTTCTGTGAACATATTTTTAAGATAAGATTAACATTTAAATCAGTGACTTTAAATAAAGCAGATTATCTTTTATAATATGGTATGTCTCAATCAGATGGGTGGTGTGAGAGACAAACTGAACTCTCCTGAAAAGGAAAGTTTGCCATCAGATGGCCTTTGGCCTTGAGTTGCAATGCTGACTTTCCTGGGCTTTAGCCTGCCAGCCAACCCTGTCCTTTGGATTTGTCAGATTCTGTGATTAAGTGAGTAAGTTCCTTAAAACTTCCATAGATATGTAGATAGTATTTGGCTGATTTTATGTCTCTGGAGAAAACAAAAATAAGTAATAAGAGGATAAAAGATTCAATACTCATTAAATCCTTTACATTTTTATATAATTTTGATGCATTAGTTCAATGTTAATTTTTTTCTTGCCTTTCAAATGCCAGTGAAGTTTTATAAAAATGACATAAAATTCTTACAGAAGGCAGAAACTGATAATACCACCCCCTGCTGTTTCTCTCAGGATGGACAATTATTTTGTGGAAAGTTAAGGACTCCTGATATGTGAGCATTTATAACTGTTAAATATATATACTGTTTAGATTCTAAATTGATCACTGTATTTGAATTTTGTTCCTTTAATTATTTAATCAAACAAATAAGGTATTTTAATTGTAGAAATTTTGGAGAATAAACAACACCAACAAGCACAAGAAATGGACACAAACAATCGTTCATAATAAGACACATTGCCAGAGCTCTATTAAAAATAATAAGGAGCCTCAGCCCTTACAAAAACACTACCCTTTACTTGATAAACTTTGGAAAAAAACAACAATAATGGAGAATACTTAACAATTAAATAAATCCAAAAATAAAGATATGGAATGTGTCATATATTGTCTACATTTTATAATTTGTATTTACATTGCATATTTTTATTTTATCATTTTTACTGGTGATAAAAGGAGACCCCTAGTTCAAACACATGCACAATCAGAAGGAAATATTAAATAAGCCTGAAAGTTGCATGTTATGTTGCACTAATCATTCTATATACAAATGTTTTGTTCATTCAAATGTTCAATTAAGGTCGACTTTTACAGAAAAGCATGACAGACATGTTAAAGGCTTATTCAGTATTTTAAAAATTTTAGTACAGAATCTGTCATGCAATCAGGTGCACACAATCTAAATAGTTAAACTACCACAGATGTACATTAGTCTGTTGTCAAGCCAGCACAGTGTTTGGAAATAATTTTCTCCACAAACCCATGCAGCCCGAACATGACAGAGTAGTAATATATTTGGTTCTCACAAGACTAAAAAACCAGACTGCTCTTCATTACCATCTGGTGGCTACTGCATGCAGTGGCATTAACCATAATTTTAAAAGAGAGTTAAAGGAACTGAACTAATACTTAAGAGCAGAGAGAAAATGCTGGTACTATCAGTGAATATTAAAAATGCATGAGAATAAAACTTCCAGAAGGTTTGGGGATATTTATTACCATAGAGTGTAATGTATAAAAAGTCATTTATTAGAAACAGTTTATAATGGACAAAAGTTGAATGTCTAGCAAATAAGATTTATGGATAGCCTAAACAAAACCACTTCTGTATGTTTATAATAGAAAAAGATAGTATTATTTTGCTTTTAGCAATAAATTAGATGTATTACTAAATGTATTATTGTATTACTAGATGTCTTATTGTGTCTAGGTCTAATCATTCATGCATCTTCACATGACATGTGCCCCAGAAATACCTGTTGCCTTTTATCTACATGTCAGACATGATATATCTTTCAAATTTATTTTAAATGGCTACCTACTAGACATATCTGAGCCTGTCAGGTAAGGGCTCTATTATCTGTCCATACAGAACTTTGCTGCGTATTTGTTGCTCATTTGCATAGCTGTTTCTTGTCATCAGTGAATTTCTCAATACTAGGGGTAGTACTTCACTTATTCTTATAAGACCCAAGTTCTAAGCACTTAATATACATTTTTATAAGGAATTAATACAGGAGGAAGTTATTGTTATTGGGAGACTTAGGCAATCATTCACCTTTCTGGTTGTATAGACACTGAGACCAGAACAGAATTAGTTTTAGAAAAAACTAATGTCTAAAATGACCTTTAACATTTCCCACTGACATCCTAGAACAGTAAAGCCAAACAGAAAAATCACTGAATTCTGCCACATCATTGTAAATACAAGATTGAGACTCACAGAGAATCCTGGACTTGTCCAAGTTGCTATTACTAATAATAGCCATGTCTGGATTTGATTCTCAAATTTCAATCTGTTCATCCAGTAGTATTTTTATTCTCTTGGTTTAATTTCTAGCTGCCCCAGTAGAAAGCTTAGTTTTAGAGAATCTATCATTGAACCTGAAATGCCCTTTAAGGATTTAAATTCTACACTGTTTTTGATTCCTGACCCTGACTACATATGTTAACAGGTAAGCTAGGAAACCACAAATCCCATTGACAAGGAGATACAGTAATGCATTTAAAGCCTTTTTAATGTTTTTAAATTTTTCCTTAGGAATTCTATTTCTAGAAAATTTTTATGAGAAAATAAAAATGCATATATTCTAAGATTATGAGCACAAAAAACTAGAAAAAAATATTATAAATATTTTTGACAAGCATAAAACTTTTATATAATTTCTGGCATCTTTAGTTATCAAAATGTACAATTAGCACCAAGTAGGATATTTTGATATTCTCAAAACATATTTTGTATTTTAACTGCCTACTTCACCTATGTGCAAGGCAAACCAATACAGTCTACCTTAACTTTTTAAAAGCTTTCTGAGCATACAAACACAAAAATGTCTTTTTTTCCATAAATCATAGGAACTTTATTTTTCTCTTTGCAAAATATCTAAAACTAGGATCCAGTAAAGATCTTCAGTGACTATGAAATCACTTTACCTGAGCCCCAAATAAGCAAATTGAAACTGATAGATCTGAGCAAATTATGTTTTCATTTAATTTGCTCTCTACTCAAGCTTATTATAACCTATTTTCAGTGTTTTAATGCCTTCCTACAAATATGATAGTTCTTTCTCCTTCCTTTTATTATGTATGTATGTATGTATGCATGTATGTATGTATGTATTTTACTTTCTTGAAATTTGTAAATTTTTATCCTGCAGACACATTTATTATTATGTATTTTCAAGTTGTTTTATAAAAGAGTAATCATTTCTTTCTATTTCTTCTTAATAAAATCAGATGCTGTGAGATTCATTTTGATAATCTTTGTGAATTGAATCCCTCTCAATTGAATGATTTCTAACAGATTTATAATAGAAGTGTATCTACTCTGTCCCTTGACATTCAATTTATGGCCATGTATTTTGATTTTCAACTGAGATTAGCTTTCAGAAATTTTATATGGACACCTGTGAACTAAGCAACTGCACTGAAGCTGGCAATTTGTAATACTAGGTTTGTTCTTGGAGTGCCTGTCATTCTGGTCTTCTGAATACGGGCTGATTATCATGACATGCCACTTGCAGCCGTGCTGTCTCTTGGGTAGATGACTATTCAAAAAGAAGGGGGTGGTGAATGAAGTCAGGAGAAAGAAAAAGGAATGTTGTGGGACTGTCCTGCTACAAGGTTGTATATGGTTAGATTTCTGTACTTATGTGTAAACATAAGAATTATATAATTCTTTCTGCCTATTTTTAAAATTTATTTTAATTTTTTTAAATGTTTTTATCA
>NW_004524811.1:1354740-1362531 GCF_000260255.1 Octodon degus
GGTTAGGATAGATATATAGTTACATTCTCTTAATGAATAAAATGATTTGTTCTAATGGTGTTTGTAAATAGGATCTGAAGTCCGCATCTTGTACAGCAATTAACCACTAACCAGAATATATGCAATGTGTTAGTTATTGACACTGTCCTACCGATTTGATGTGAAACTGTCTCATTGCTATCTGTTTATCAATAAAATTATGAAAACAAAACAAAACAAAAAAACAAAGTAGTTAGGGTGTATATATAGTTACATTCTCTTAATGGATAGAGGGATTTGTTGTAATAGTGTTTGCAAATAGTATATCATGTCCGCATCTTGTATAGCGAAGAACCACTAGGAATAACGTATGCAATGTGTTAATTATTGAAACTGTCCTACCAATTTGATTTGAAAGTGTCTCATTGCAATTTGTCTCCCAATAAAATTAGAAGGAAAAAAAGAAAAAAAAGAAAGAAATTTTATAAGGGTGTCTTACTCACAGATATAGACTCCTCATTGTAGTACTCTGAAAAAGCTTGGCTTTTAGGAAAGATATTTAACATATTTTAATGCAATTTAGTTGCACTATTGTACATATGCCCACAAAGTTTGCAATAATAAAAAATGGGGAACGTATTTAAAAATTAGCCTCTAAAAGCTATAAAGGTAGAACTCTTTGCTTTTATGATTCTAGTACATTTCCTGCATCTACTATATGTCTCACATCATGAATACAAAAGAACTCAAGAATCAAATTGCACCATCTTATTATAATGGGTTGAATAATGATAAGGTGATCATCTTGTACACAAACTGCATCTAAAACAGGCAATTAGAGACCGAGCACAGAAAGCATGATGTCCAGGTTGCTCAGAGATTCTTTAACAAGCAGGTCATTTTCAGCATCTTTAATTCTGCTTGAAACACAAAATTCTGTCACACTGAAAGACAAACATGAACAAAGAATAGGTGGGACGAAGAGACTATTTAATAAAATAATAAATTTAAATATAATGTTACATTAATTTTATTTAATCTTTATGTTTCAGTAATAACAATATAAAAATAATGCAATTAAGCAATAAAGATTCATATACTGAACAACAAAACAAATCTCAGGTATATGTCCCTTAAAATATATTTATTTTAAGCACAAGGATATGAACGATTCTAAAGTAAGGTACATACTATGTTGTTCCCATATTTATACCAGACAATGAGTACTTTGTTTATATGAAGCTATATTAGATATAAGAAGGATATAAAAGATAAACTCATTAGATATAATAATTTTACTTTTGGCTCTATTTCACTTTATAGATTTTAGAAAACACTGTAAGTAAATGGCTATCTATGCCCATTTTTGTTACCATAATGAAATACCTGACACTAGCTAAATTTAATCACAAAGTAGTTTATTTAGCTCACAGTTTTAGAGACTAAAACTCCAAATATTATGACTCAATCTCTGCTGAAGGACTCTATTAGCTCTGTTACCTCTTGGCAGATGGCAGTAGAGGCAGCTTACCTAGAAAGAAAAAATTATCACCAATCAAGAAGCCAGACAGCCTGGTATTCTACAGCTTCCTCCTAGCATGTGCTATTGGTCAACCTAAGACCTCCCATTAAGTTTTAGCTTCTAAAGGGTCCAACTCAATTCTGAGTTGCAAAGTAGGAATCAAGCTTCCAAAGAACAAGTTTGGAGGACACATTAAACTATGGCACTGACAAAATTC
Source organism: Octodon degus (assembly GCF_000260255.1). NCBI lineage: Eukaryota > Metazoa > Chordata > Mammalia > Rodentia > Octodontidae > Octodon > Octodon degus. Next base: position 1,356,459 of record NW_004524811.1, read on the forward strand.
AAGTCTTTAATATGGGAGAATTGAACACACCTCTCTCAGTAATGAGTGGGATAAATTGACGGCAAATATTGTGAAAGTGCAGAAAACTTGACAGCACTGGTAAAAACAAATCTTAGCACTATTGACAGATTGGGAATATTACATCTAATAACGGCACAGTATATGTTGTTTGCAAATGCCGTGGAACATTGCCCCAAACTGACTCCATGCTGGGGTGCAGAGCAACCTGAACAAATATTAAGGGACTGAAACCATCTGAACACTTTTTTTTTTTTTTTTTTTTTGCGGAACAATGAACACTTTTTTTTAACCATTACATAAAATTAAGATCAGAGTCAATAGCAAATAGACTATCAGAAAAACTCTTCCAGACAATGGGGGAAAATGGGAACAAGAGGCCAGAGAAACAAGTGGCATCAAGATCAGAAGGAGGAACCCTTCAAGTTTATGTCACTAAGTTATTGTATCCAAAGAGCACTATCATTATAAAAGACACATACAAACATGGACTTACACAATAATGTCTACATTTCTGAAAGGTCATTCTGGTTGCTTCTGTCATGAAAGGGTAGGGATAGTGGGACTGGGCAGGGAATATATTAAAGAAAAAGTGTAGAGGTTTAGGCCAATTCATCCTTACAATGTGACAAGTGAGGGAGGTAGCCTGAACAAAAAATGGTGGCCATAGAGATAGCAGTAAGTGAAATGATTAGAGAAATGTTTAGGTGTTAAGATAGACACGGTTAGCACCTTTATAAGAAATGACTCCCAGGTTTTAGTGTGGTTAAATTCTGCTATCTGGATGGGGAGAAGTTGATTTATTTAAATACAGAATGCAGAGGGTTTGAGGGAAAGGAATGAAGGTAATAAGTACATGACAGTTAAAGATCCTAGGGTCAAATTCAGAACAATATTCTGGATCAAAATATACCTTAGAAATTATAAGTAATTAAAAAGTTATGAGTTTATTATTGATGAGTTTATTTTTTATTTTAAAGAGAATTTTAAAAAAAGAATTAAAAATAAACAATGAAAATTATACAGGATTTCAAAACAAGATGGTAAGAAATTAACAATGATTATTATATTCCATATTGTTATCTTCAAAATAGTTGAATATGCAGTATCAGATTACCATATATAGGCATGTAAAATTAATCAAACATAAGTACTGTTCCTTTCAATGAACTAATGGAAATTAGAAGTAAAATTATATTCAAAGGTGTAAGTAGAAAGCTTATGTCTAAGTATAAAGAACTTCAATTTATAAGTTTTGATATTGACTATCATTTGAGAAAAAATAAAAATAGTTGTTTTAAATAATGACATCATTATAATATACTCACCCTACAAGTTTATTCATACAATTTTAACAAATAATACTTTTTTTTTTTTTTTTTTTTTTTTTTTTAGGAAAAGGTCTACAAGGTGTTCAGGGTCTCACTACTAGATCAGACTCATAGTGATCTGCCTGTTTACAGCCGCCCAAAAGCTGGGATTACAGGAACACGCCACCATGCCCAGTCTCAATTGATGTCTCAGCATGCCTCAGGGGCAGGTCTGGCATGGCACACCCTGGGATCAAACCCCTGGCCCCTGCACCTGTTTGCAGGCACTTTAATCCGCTGAGCTATTTGGCCAGCCCACAAATAATACTTTATATCAATGCCTTCAACACTTTTAACACCATGTACTAAAGTTAGCAAGTCTATATTTTTAAAAATCAATTCTATATTTTAAGAAAAGAAGAACATGACAACTAATGAATCTAATTATAGAACCCATGGTCAAGATAGCAAGAGGCCTCTCTGGGCCTGAGGATATCCAAGGCCATACGTTAGTAAGCATGGCTGCTCACATAACTGTGGACATCCTCCAAAGCTGTTCTAGAACTTGACAGATTGGAGCAGTTAAGTGGTTGAAGTGATTTAAATTTGAGTTTTTCTGAGCTGGTCCACTAGATAATGATGAGTCACAAAGATTAAGTGGTTGATATAAACACCATGAGAAATCTATAGGCTGGGCTAGAAAGGAAGTGAAAGCCAAGAATGGAGCAGTGGTTGTCTTTTGGTAAGCTACTGGAGGCCTCATCCACATTTAGTGGACACAATTCACAAAACAAGACGTTTGGCTGGACTGCCCAAGCCCTCACAAATAATCTCAGAATTATTTACGCACATCTCGGCCAATATTTTAAGCAGACTTCTGGCCCCCTCTGTGTAACTCAGCCTTTCTGGTACAGATTCCAGATAGTCTTCATTTCAGCTCATACTTAAGAAAAGTCAGCACTTCAGCAAGTGGTAATTGGGTCTTATTTTCTTTTTAATAAGCAACAAGCAAAACCACAAGAACTACAACTGCTTCTCCTTTCTATAAACCTCACAAGCATCAGGCTGACACCTTTATAGTGACTACAACAGAAGCTGATTGTTGTTGAGCTCTGATATGATGAACTAAAGTAAAAATAATTCAGCAGTGACGACGTCCAAAGTCTTTAATTTATGAGTACCTGAAGCAGAAGTCCTTTAAAGCAGTTCCCTCAAATATTCTAGGAGTGGACTTCAGTTTCCTTTTGCAATTTATATAATTCTGAATCTTTCCTCCATTTCATCATACACCCTAAAGATTCTCAGCCATTCATTTTACACCTGTATTTGAACCAGGATCCTATTCTGGTTGTCTTGCCAAGACAGTGGAATCCCTGTAAGCATAAGCAGTACTCCTGGCTTAGAGTTACCAGCACAGCTCTACAAGTCACTTTGGGTCTTTAACTCCTGCTTCATGCATATTCTCCAGCCTCACTAGGCTGTGCTCCTGTTCATCTGTTTGTCCATTTTTTTTCCTATCAATCGAAGCCAAGGTCATGCTCTTACTAGTCAACCACTGAGCTACATCTCAACCCCAGATACATATGCTCTTGATGTTAGGATTTACACTTGGCATTAGTCTTTACTGTGACCAGTGTGTTGCTTAGCTTCCCTGTGTCCAGGGGATCCCACTCAGTATCTGAGTTTTTCTTTTCATGTGCGCCTAAACCCCACTCTCGCTTCCCAGTGCCTCTCATGTTGGCCTCTTAATTTTTGTCACCTTGGCCATCTTAGTCACTTCTAATGGATGCCAGCTTTCTCCTATCTTCATAGCATACTGTTATTTGCAGAACTAACTCAACAGCAGAGACTTTCTAAGAACTATGACTAGTCCACAGAAACGAGTCAGAAATTGGTATACACTCAACTGAATGAAGGCACAAAGGAGATAAGGAGACAATAACATCACAGTCCCTCTTCTCCCTTTTTTAATATTTAAAATGTGATTAGATAATATTTTCTGAACAACCAACTGTAATAACATGTACAACCAAATAACTAACCAGAACTTTATAGCAGAAAAAAACCTCTGAAATGACCTGAGTTCCCTGTGCCCCCATGTACCCATGAGGAAATCAATGAGGTTAAGTAAAAGAAAACATTCACATCCACACTTCAGGTAATGGCAGTAGAGCAGTGTTTTGTCTCTTTCTGCCCTGTTTTTTTTTTTTTAGTAATTAGACAGTATTTATTGGGTTGCATACTAATGAGAGAAGGATGATAAGTAATTCAGAGCTTGCTTTTGTTACTATAAATAAATATGACTAATTGAAATATTGCCATATTTCCTTATACCGTTTGTTGAAAAATTATATCATTTGCATATACATAGTCTTCTGTAACACAGTTTCCAAATCTGCAAAATTGTGATGTGTTGACTTTTACCTATCCCAATCCTGACTCCCATACTTCTTAGCTGGAGCACTGCTTCGCCACTCTGGACATCAGCAGCACCATTTGCAAAACATGAACAGCAATGAGTGTCTAAAATATTACTCACAAGGATTGAATGGACTGATACATGTTAAAGCAATTTTAAGAGTGCCTGAAACATATCAGGCACTAAAAAAGTGTTAGCTATGTTAATAACTGACACATTTTTTTAAACTTTACACTTCTTTTTTTTTTTTTTTTTTTTAACTCCTTGCCGCTGATGGAGAGAATGTCCTTCTACATCTAGAGGTAAAAACCTAAAAGTGTAAAAAACATTAGGGACTTAACACATTGGTGTGAATAAGTTTTAGTCAAAGTGAAAATGAGGGCATTAGATGATCCACAGCAGTTTCAGTGGTGGGAAGAGCTCAGAGGTCAAGTTACCTAAGACATGAGAGGAAATGAACCTAAGTGAGGAAATTCAGAGCCAAAGAGGAGCCACAAATCCAGAGACAAACTTCACAGGCTTCCTGGATGCCAGAATTGTAGAAGGCCCTGAACCAAGCTGTGAACTCTCTGGGTGGCAGCTACTAAGGAAAATTGGCAGCAAGATAGACTTGGGCCTGAGCCAAAGACTTCTACCTGGAGTACTTCTGGTCTGGACTAAAATCTAGATGGAGAAATGAATGAAAACACAGTCCAGATTAGGCCAAGTGACAAGGACTGACTGGGAAAAAAATATCAGTCATAGTGATCACACTGGTCCCAGGGAAATGAGTTGTGAACACATATACACACACACACCCCAGATCTCCACGGGGAGGGCATCCCAGTAACCTTTGTGTGCGTGCATGCACGCGTGTGCATGTGTGTGTAAGAGAGAATATTATGAATTTGACTATACCCAGCTATTCTACAGTTGTACTTTTCAGATTACTCCAGCACTGGGATGATGTATTCATTCCTAACAATTAAAACACATTTTCTTGGTAAGGAGACAAAAAGGGAGCTTTTTTTTTTTGGAAGTTTTGTGTTTGCTGCCCAAATTCAAATTTACATACTTGACAAATGAAAAGGTGCGAATCACTCCACCAGCTATTCATACTGTAGAGACAGCTGTATAAAGCCCTATTGTAATTAAAAGTTAATTTAAAAAAAATTTCAAAGTATAGGGGTGGAGGAGGACCACAGTAGAGAATGCAATAACAAATATCTACTCAAGACTATTGAAGTCTTCTATTTTGTCAAATATTGACACATAATTTAAAGTAATAATTTAAAATAAACAAAACACTACAAATGTAACTGAAGTTACCTGAGTACTCCACCATAACTGTACCACCTTTAAAAGCAATCACAGTATGGCATTTATTTATAAATTATTATTACATATCATCTTAATTTCTTTTCTCAAGGCTGAGACAAAATATGTAACACTTAAGGTAAAAGGTGGCAAGGATTATTTGGCTTACACTTTGCAGAGATTTCAGTTCATAGGGACTGACTCCAAGGCAGGGTGACGTGGCAGAGGGGTACTGCAGAAAAGAAATAGTCCATGGTAGGCAGAAGGCAAGCAGGCAGCAAACAGCAAGCTTCAAGTGGCAACTCTCTTTCTGTCCCTTGTATGTTAGCCAGGCTGCCCACCCTGAGAACATGTAGCACCCACACCCAGAGGCAGGAAGCCTTAGCCCCAGCACTGTACCATGAATGAATCCCAGCAACACATACTTGAGATCCAGCCACCTCCAACTAGCCCCACCTTCAACCACATGATGCTTTGGGGTGACATTTAGATATAAGCCATAACACATACATATTCAAAATAAATGCCATATGCTATTTTTAATATTGTAATGTTGCATACCCAAAAGGTATTGTGCAAAATCTTTTTATGTTATATTAGGGTATTGTTATGGTACTAGAAGTTGAACTCAGAACCTTTCACATGCAAGGCAGGCACTGCGCTGCTGAGCACACCTATAATCCCAGCACTTGGGAGGCTGAAAGCAGGAGGATCACTACGAGCCCGATCTGTGGTTTCTTAGAAGTTTTTTCTTTGAATTCTAGACTGAGCTATATCCCTGCTCCAATATTAGGTTTTTGAGACCAGTTACCTTTATACATTGCCTTACATTGTTAATTTAATACAATAAAATTGCACTGCTTCTTTATGGAAGTTTCAATGTTCTTTATTTGTACAAAATCCTGAGTACTTTCAAAGTGGTGAATTAGGGGCCTGATTTTTTTCCACTATATGGCTTCACTCATAGATTCCTTTCATGCTGTATAGAAGTGGAAGCAAAATTAAAGAAGGGAAACTACACTAGATATTT
>NW_004524811.1:1362984-1377614 GCF_000260255.1 Octodon degus
TGAAATTACATTCCTAAACATTCTGTTTTTGAGATAGGATCTCAATAAATTCCTAAATTACCCTGGCTGAACTCAAATTTATGATTTCCCTCAGTCTCCTAGAGAGCTGGATGACAGGTATGAATTACTATACCTGACTTGTCACAAATCTGTACTTGTAGCTCATTCATTTAAGTCTGACAGAGTTTATCATTCAATGACTGTACCATAATGAACCACTGAAATTTGGGAGGGGAGTGTGCCTGTGTGTGTGTGTGTGTGTGTGTGTGTTGTGTGTGTGAGTGTGTGTGTGTGTGTGTGTCTGTGTCTGTGTGCCTATGCATGTACAGCACTATGTCTATCTTCAGCATTCATCAGACAAGTTTAATATTCACACAGGGTAACTAATTAACTTAAATGTTTCCATTTATCTACAGTTTTAAGAACATCAACTTTAGGAAATTGGATCATCAAGTTTAAAAATTTAGGGCCAGCCAGATAGCTCAGTGGACTAAAGTGCCTGCTTAGGCAGAGCGCAGCGGCTGGGTACAATCCCCGGTGAGGTGTAAGGTGCTGGCCCCACCGCAGCATATGCTGAGATGATGATTGAGATTGGGCATGGTGGTGTGCGCCTATAATCCAAGAGCTCGGGAGGCTGAAAACAGGACAATCACTATGAGTCCAATCTGTGGTTTCTTAAAAGTTTTTTCTTTGAATTCTAGGCATATCACTCATTATTCTTTCATTTGTTTTTTATTGAGGGAGCGCTTTATTTTCTCTGTGTTTTTTGTTGTGATTATCACTTGCAAAAGTATTTTGTAAAAATTTTTAAAACTTTTAAATGGTCTCTTGTATCATTGAAAATTATATGATTAGAAATTCAACATTATAAATCGCATTATAACTTAGGGTTTTGCTATTTTTTGTCTCAAGATACATTTCTACAAGCCAATGCCATGAAAAATTCAGCTTCTTCTTCATTTTAATTTATAGTTTCAAGGATTTTCACTTATTGTATTTTGGATATACATTTGTATATGCTATGGAGTAGGTCTCTATATTTTTATTTTTCATTATGCTTAATCAATTCTCAAAGCATTGAAAAACTTATAATTTCTGATTACAGTGTTGCTCCCATGATCTATCATGTATGCATGTTTTATGAGATTTGCTTCTTGATTGACCATTCAACACTTGAAAATTTAAATATTTTTATAAAATCTTAAGATCTACTAGAGTTGGGGCTGGCGAGATAGCTCAGTGGTCTAAAGCGCCTGCTTAGGCAAGCTTAGGCAAAGTGTAGGGAAGGTGGTTTCATCCTCTAGCACCACAGGCTGGCAGGCCCTGCCCCCAGAGTGGGCTGAGCCAACCACACACACACAAATACACACACACAAACACACACACATACACACACACACAAAGTTCTACTTGGGTAAAACTTTTCTGCTTTGATCTTCTCTACTTTTTTCAAGCTATTATTTATTATAGATTTGTTAATATTAGTTCTCAAACAACATCATGATAATCTTTTCCCATTTTAATTGAATTTTATTGATATTAAAGATTTAGCATAGAATGAATACCATATTAACACTGATTCTTAATTAATTAATTAATTGGTACGAGGTCTCACCATGCAGCTCAGATTTGTAGTGATCCTCCTAGCTCAGCCTCCCCAGCACTGGGATTACAGGCATGCACCACCACGCCTGGTTTCGGTGGCCACCATGGCGCATCCAGGATTCTGGGGCCAGCACAGGATGCAGCAATGGTGATCAAACCTGAGTCCTTGCGCTTGCCAGGAAGGCACTTAAGACTGCTGAGCTATCTCCACAGCCAAACGCTGATTCTTTTATTTTTTAATTTAGTTTTTTAATGCATTTAGTACATGATCTACAGAATCTCACTACAAATATCAGACTTGCAGTAATCCTCCTGTTTCCAGCCTCCCAAGCACTGGGATTACAGGTGCGCACCACCACGCTCAGTCTCAATTGCCATCACAGTGAACCCTGGGGGCAGGGCCTGCATGGCATACTGGGGATCAAACCCAGGTCTTGCGTCTGCCTAAGCTGGCACTTTAATCTGCTGAGCTATCTGGCTGGCCCTCCAACACTGATTCTTTCGGTCAGTAAAATTGCTTAAATTTTCTAAGCTTCACAATACAAATTTTTAATCTTTTCTTCATGGAAGTATTAATTTTATAGGAAAACTATGTCTTTCTTCTATAGTCTCATGTCTCTATTCATCAAATATGTTAGTCTGCCGTCACCACTACCACCAAATAATTTCCTATTTCTCAGTGAACACTGACCAAGTATCTGTAATTTAACTCAATTCTGAATCTACTTATCTGGAGAAAGGACCAGAACCCACAGGGTAAGGTCTTTATGCACAATATTGTCCATAGTTTTGACACAAATTGTGAATCTAGTGTGTTGCCTGTATTTCTGATTAGCTGGCTCTAAATCAGTTTTCTGAGCCCTCCTCTCATTTATTCACTCATTAGAATAGTTCATAGAACTCCGGGAAATGCTCTGCTGATGACTACCTGTTTGCTATAAAAACTACAACTGGAATGGTGCAGAAAACTGGTACATAAGGCCAAGTGCAAGGAAAAGAGGGGGGTATGGCCAGGCCTTCTCTGCACATGTCCCATCCCAAGCTATACTGGAGAGACACAGTGATAAGCACAGCCTGGCACTGGAACAGATACATGTATCAGTGGAATATAATTGAGGAAAAGAATTCCACTGAAAAATTCAGTTATTTGATCTTTGACAAAGGGACCAACCGTGTATGTGTTTGAGGAAAGACAGCCTATCCAACAAGTAGTGCTAGAAAAACTGATTGATGTGTGCAGAAGTTTGAAACTGGACCCTTATCTCTCACCATATCACCACATTAAGATTAAAATAGATCAAGATCTAAACTTTGAAATAGAAATATTAAATTTACTAGAAGATAGGTAAAATACTGTAAGACATCAGCGTAGGAAAGGATTTTCAAAACAAAACTTCAACTGCATAAAATAAAAGCAAAAATCAACATTGGAATTATATCACACTAAAAAGCTTCTGTTCAGCAAAAGCACCAATTATTACAGAGAAGAGACAACATGCAAATGGGAAAAAACTGCCAGCTATTCCTCAGAGGACTAATATCTGGAATATACAGCAAACTCAAAAAAATAAACACCTAAAGTCAAAGATCCAGTTAAGAAATAGTCAAGAAAAATAGATACTTCACAGAGGAAGAAATACAAATGATCAAACAACACATGAACAAATACTCAACATCTTTGGCCATTATGAAAATGCAAATAAAAACAAAGCGAACATTATATCTGACTCCAGAAAAAAAATGGCAACCATTAAGAAAGCAAATGATGACAAATACTTGTGAAGCTGTGGTGAAAAAAGAATCCTCCTTCATTGGTGGTGGGGATGTAAACTAATACAGCATTATGGAAATCAGCATAGAAACTTCTCAAAGAACTGAGATTAGAACTGCCACATGACACAGAAGTCCCCAGTTAGATGTCTTTCCCAAAGAGCTGAATACATTATACTACAGTATACATAGCAGCATGACTTGTAATAGCTGATCCTAGAAACAGCCAGTATACCCATCAACAGACAATTGGAAATGTGGTACCTATCTATAATGGAATACCACTCAGTTATAAAGACTGACAGATTTGAGATATTTGTAGAAAAATGGGTGCACCTAGAAAATATAGTGTTGAGTGAAATAAAGACACACAAGCTTAAATACCATATGGTATCCCTCACTTGAGTGAGGAAAGGTATAAACAAGGAGAATAATTAAGTATGAGAGAAGAGAATAAGGAGACAGATCTCTTGCAATACGGAAGTGTTCTTAGGGAAAAAGTGCAAGGGGACATGAGCGTAAGGGAACATACCTAGAATAAAGGCACACCATGTATAAGAACCTAATAACTTCAATTAATGTAAGCATTGTATGCCAAACATGAGCTGTGACCAATAACAACATGTATGAAAATTAGGATCAGGGAATTGGAGGGGAATAGAGTAAAAAGGAAAGCTGTTTTATATACATGTAGGCACTCTCCAGGAAGACTGCAAACCATAGAAACTGCAAACATGGACTAATAAAATAAAAACATCAGTGTATAAAAAGGTAACCATTTATCTATTGTAAACCAAAGATTTTCGCCTTTATTGTATTTATTTAGGTTACATCTTTTTATTGTTACATTGCATTCATTGATAAGGACATTAGATATAATGAATAGAGATAGTGGCTCTTTTATTTCTCCATTTTTATGAGAGTATTTTTAACTTGTTTTCATTAAATATGATGCAGATTTTGCACACATGTTATTTTATTGGATGAATTGTTTTTCAGTATTACAACAAACCCTATTTAGTTAAGATGAATTGTTTTTATATGCTAATTTTTATTTCTGTCTGAAATATGCTTTTACTCCAGTTTCCTCCTCCTCCTTATGATTATTGTACTGATCTCATGACTCCGTCCCAACTTCAGCATTCCAGCTGTGACCTTAACTTGCTCTTCCTCACTCGTCGGATATGCTTTTTGGTCAGGTTTCTGGTTGCTGGAATAAAACGCCCAATGTCCAGGAGTTAAACAAGGAAATGGTTTACTCAGCTCAGGCTTTCAGCTCACCTTCCTCAGTGGGCTCCGAGACAGGAGCACCATGACAGAAGTGTGTGGGAGGGCAATGCTGCTCACTTCAAGACTGCAGAGCAAATCCTGAGCAGGCTCGAAGGCCCACAGGAGCTGTGGACTGGAAAGGCGCTCGCCCAGGGCTCCCTCCAGCTGGTTCCAGCCTCCTGACGGAGCATCCAGCTATGAATACTAGAGGATTATTCCACAGATGAAGACAGCACCATATGACCCAATCACCTTCCCAGCATATCTCAATCCAGTCAACTTGACAAGCTTTATCATCACATCAGGTTCTGTATTTAAATTTTTAATGGATACTGAATATGAGCTATTATTTCAAAATTTAAAAGCTTTAGAACCAAGAAGAGTTATGAACTGTCTAAGTTTAAGGAAACTTCAGCATACCTGTGGTAATAAAATCGCACAAATAATATACTCTACAGAAAAATATAAATTGAGAATATAAGAGGGCATTACATTAAGTCTGAGTAAGTATAATATTTAGTAACTGTGCTTATGATAGTGAAATTACTAATGAAGTCGAAAGTCAAAGAGGCAAGAGCACTTCAAAGAATATATAATAATGAGTGTGATTTAAGGGAGTATAGATTAATATTATTGAAGTTTAAGAATTAAGAAGTTTCAATTCCCTGAAATGAAAGTGACTATTAAAAATTGCAAACATATACTAACAAAATAATTAAGAAAATGCCTATGATATTTGATTAATAACTGCTATATACATCTAAGTGATAATATTTTCAATTGATTAGTCTAAAGTGTGAAGAATTAATTTGACAGGTCTCTTTTAGTTTCTAGCAGTGACTTTTCCATTTGAAAGGTGGATTAGGACACTGAAATGTTTTGACTTATATCTAGATTTAAGTGAGATCTTAGCATAAAAGCTTTAGTCATCAAGATTTAAAAAAAAAATTGCACCAGATAGTTTCACAGAATTACCTTAAAAATATTGCCAAAAATTGCTTTAATTTGGTGAGATTTGCCTGCTCTTTATCAGTATACAAATAAGCAATGGGCTAACATGGGTAAGTTTTGCAACATGCTATCTGCTGGTACAAGTGAAGTTATTGAAATTATTTTATTCATTCAGCCCATGTTCATGTCTACTTATGTATTCAATCTTATTTTATTCAAGCCATATTGTGAACTTGTATAATGTACCATGATTTTTTACTATATCTTATCATTGACATTATTCCAGGAGAATACAAACTAGCAGGGGAAAAAAATGGATATTGAGCTAAATGTAGAACTATGGCTAGAACTTTCAAATAAAGGTCTAAGCAAATGCTTTAGCTATAAGGGACAACTACACTTTGAAAATCACAAGGATGAGATGGACTAAGAGCACTGAAGAGAGAACATCCAGTATGGGAAAGGCTTGTGTTACGGCTTGTGTGTAGGTGTCACCCCAAAGCCTCGTGCAGTCTTGGGGCGGCTTCTGGAGTTTGTGATCCATTACTGTGGGTGTGGATGCTTCACCTGCCCTGGGGCAGGTAATCTGCATTACAGTGTAAGGAGGGAAGAGAAGCTAGCTGCCTGAGCTGCTGCTGCTCCTCTCTGGTGCTCTTGCCCTTTGCCATGCCAAGAAAGGTTGCTCTCTGCCATGTGCCAGGCTGCCGTGGAGCCAGATGAGTACGGACTGAAGCCTCCAGTAACTGTAAACTAAATAAACCTTTCCTTCCTTCAGTTTGGGAGTCTGATATTTGTCCCAACAACGAAAGAAGAGTAGCTGCGACAGCTTGCTTCTGCCTTCTATGTAAAGTTAAAATGAGTGGTGCTAATTAAACATCAAAGATATGGTAATTCAGGAAGAATTCAATAAGAGAAAAACAATAGAAATAATAGAAAGGGACAGGTTCATGATTCTAGAAATGCTCAAGAAATAGCATGGTTTCTCAAATCCAATATGAAGCAGGCTACAAAAAGTAATGTATTAACTATTGTTATTGTCTTGGTTATAAAATGTTGTTTTACTTTTTTCCATAAAAATGATCTGAGAGAAATTGCAGATTTTATACTTTATCCCATAAAAAGTCATTGTCAATTAATTGAAACACCAAGCTTCTATTTTCTATCATTCTCTCACATCATTAAATTTTTTCCATCTTTCAATAATAATGTAAATAATGGAAAACCATAAGCATTTAACTTAAGCACTAAAGTGACATAGTGACACATTAGTAAATTCTAGAATTGTTCAATAATTTTCTAGACAGAAAGAAAATCAAATCCAGAAATATTATTTCCCTTCTTGTAGGTGATGAAATTTGTACTTAGGCAGAGAATTTAATGGGAAAAATAATTTTCTTTGATTTAAATGAGAAGAGAGAGGCCTGCCCATTAGCTCAGTTGTTTAAGGGCCTGCTTAAGCAAAGCAGACAGGCTCAGAATGCTGTGGTTCAACCCCCAGATCCTCATGCCTTACTAGACCTACCCTGAAGGCATCCTGAGCCGTCCCCACCAAAAAAAAATACTTCTAAACTTTGAGGCTAGGGAGATAGCTCAGTAGCAGAAGTACTCACCTGGCAAGCTCAAGGGCCTGAGTTCAATCCCCGGTTCTGCAGAGAGAGAGAGAGGAGAGAGAGAGAGAGAGAGAGAGAGAGAGAGAGAGAGAGAGAGAGAGAGAGAGAGAAAACAAACATTTAACTAGGCACTAAAATTTCCAAATTATTATAATTAGATATTTGAACTGTTAATAAACAACGCTGACTGTTTTAAAAGAAGCAATTGAGAATTGTGCAATTTTTACTCATTATAGAGTCGAAGCAGGGATAAGGAGGTGTCTAAAATTAGTTATATTTTCCGGTGGGTAATTTACTAAATGCTTGGCCTTCTGCATGCCGTATGTTTCTATGGACTTCACTATTTCTCAACTTAATAGTGTCACAGATTAAACTCCCTAACTGTGTTAAATTTCAACAAGGTAAAGGGCTGTTGTGCATCGTATTTTTGGCAGAAAATAAGTATCGGGGAAATGTTGTATGACTGACAACTGTGTGAAATTCTATTCACTTCAAATAATACTTAGCTAATGGCTGCAGTATGAGTTACATTGATATTAATAGAAAAAAAGAAAATCCTGGACACCCACAAAATAAAAGAGGAGAGGTTTACTTGGCTCATAGTTTCAGTTGGTTCACTCGAAGGCTGCCGGAGTCCAGTGCAGAAATGCAAGATTGAAATCCATGGGTGAGAAGCACCGGCCAGATAGCTCAGCGGACTGAAGCTCCTGCTTAGGCAGAGCGCAGCGGCAAGTTTGGTCCTTGCCTGATGTGCGGTGTTGACCCCGCTCCTGCAGCGTGCTGAGATGGCGATTGAGACTGGGCATTGTGGTGTGCGCCTGTAATCCCAGTGCTTGGGGTCGTGGGAGGACAGTTTAGAGCCAAACCATATTATTTACACATGTTATTTACACTTTCCATACTGAGTACTGTGGGGTAAGCACTGTATGTTGTACAAATTCAGGGAAATACTGAAACATGAAATAAATTTCTCTGAAAGTTGTACCATGACAGCCATAAAAACCCACAAAAGGACTAAAACTAAAGAAAAAAAAAATAGCCACAATGGAAATAAATAAAAAAATGTACATAATGGGAAAGAGTAGTTGTAAACAGAAAGAAGAGCTATGGAATTCAGTCTTATGCTTCTAACCTGCACAGGAACACGCCCTGACCCCTACTCTGGTGGCCCTGGAGTGCTAGGAAGGCACTTAGCTTCCTGGGCCCTTACCATCTCCTTCTGGTTAATGCATGAGCAACACCTGACCAATCTCTTGGTCAAAATTTAGCCCAAGGTTTTGGAGTTCTGGGAGTGCTTGTCCATGGGATCTTAAGGAGAGGTTCAGTACATGATTGGGATAATTGGGATATACGCCTTCAGAAATCAGATATTTAACTGGTTGTTAAATTCAGATATTCAAATTGAATTATTGATTTTTTTCTACTCCAAAATAGAAACTCTACATTTCCCATTCTTACCCATTGTTTTTAGCTTTTTCCTGTTTTAAGTGTTACCTTATTGTTGTTTAAAAAAATCATTGTATGTCTAAATGTTGAATTTTTAATGCTTCTCATTTTTATTAAAAGATAAATTATTACCCAAGAATGTTATTAGTACCATAGATCTAAATTTTAGACTATATTTTTCTTTAACATTTTGCCCTTTTCTTCACTGATGATCTATAAAGTATATACATATATAGTATACATATGTATAATTAAATAGTAAGAAACAATGATTATTTTCTCTAAAACTGCTTTAAACTTTTGGAATCTTCTATTTTGCTATTGGTTTAGTTAAGTAATGCTAATAAAATAGATTCACAATCACTTGAAACTAAAATTTCAGACCCTAAAGTGCACTAAGCAGCATCATTACAAAAAAAATCATAGGTTTCACCTTAACTGACTAGTGGAATTTCACTGAATACTCTCAACAGTATTGATGTAGTTAAACACTCCCTTTTCCTCCAGCCACTTTCTCACCCAGCATTTAGGACAACAGGCTCCTCTGTGGCTTCCTACCTACTTTATTTTTATTTTATTTATTTATTTATTTATTTATTTATTTGTTTATTTATTTTTTTTGTGGGACTGGGGGTTGAACTCAGGCCCTTGCACTTGCCAAAGAAGTACTTATTCCACTGAGCCATCTCCCTGGCCCCCATAATTTTTTTCTTTGTTTCTTTTTTCTAGTTCCTTTCTGTAACACCCAACTTTAGAGGATTGAAAAACTTCAGGGAACCTTGAACTTCTTCCCTTTTCTACACCCTTATCTCCATTGGTGCCATAATGTTGACACCTGAATCATAGACACACCTTCTATTCTTGTCCTCTGACTGTCTACTTTCTTGAGTAGATGTAGTGATTCTGTTAGGAGGTGAATCAGATCCTATTACCACCAGGGATCCTTTTACATGATTTTCACTTTACTCAGAGTAAATTTTTCAACTGTGACATAGCACCTGTTATTTTCTGCACCTCTTTCCTTTTGTCACACTTGCCTCTGTAGACATACGACACATGTTCTTACTCTGCTATCTTGGCACTTACCGTTCTCTGATAACATGGCCCAGGCCATCACTAGCTATAGTTCTTAATTTAAATTTTCATTGAAAACTTCTCTTACTGGCCTATCTAAAGTTTCAAAAAATACATACCTGCCTAGATATTTGTCTTCTATGGCTTACTTATTTCCTTGTTTAAAATAACTATATTTTTACACATTTGCCAAGCTAGTGGTCCGTATCTCCTACTAGAATATTAACACCATTATGATATGAATGGTTGTACACTTGTTTCATTTAGAACTGTATGATCAGCATTAAAATGGAGTTTGGCTCCTCTTAGATATCTAATAGATAATGTTGAATTATTAGTCAGTGCCTTCATTCAACAATTACTGCCTATCTACTTTGCACACAGCACAGTCTTTAATAAGAGATATGAATTGGTGAGTTTTAAAAATGGCTCTTTTCCTCATATGACTTC
The DNA here is from genome assembly GCF_000260255.1 of Octodon degus. Lineage (NCBI taxonomy): Eukaryota > Metazoa > Chordata > Mammalia > Rodentia > Octodontidae > Octodon > Octodon degus. The sequence continues at coordinate 1,373,160 of NW_004524811.1, forward strand.
AATATAATAGTTTGACTGTAAAAATGCAAATGAGTGTGAAACTGCAGAAATCTCAGTCATCATACCTGACCATGGAGAGAGAAATGAAAAGCAAAAGGACTCAGAGTAAGAGGAAACCTAATAAGATTATAAAATGAAATGGAAGGCATGCAACGAAACCTATAGTATGCCTGTTTTTGGCTTTTTCACAGATGTATAGATCTTTACTTTACCAAATTTATTAGTGCTGTATTATTATTTCAGTTCCTTCTTCTCCTCTTATTTGTTGGGGGAATTCTCTACTATTTGTTCCCTAATATTTGAATATTTAACTGTCTATGTTCTTAACTTTCCTACATTCAAAAGAGTGTATCAGGTTAGTGAATAAATTTATTTGTTGATTTTGGCATTGTCTGTTTTTATCTGTGTCGTTTTCAGACAGGGTATCACTATGTAGTGGAGGCTGGCCTCAAACTCACAGTGGCTCTTCCTGTCTCAGCCTTCCAGGTGCCAGGACTACAGGTATGTGCCACCATGCCCAGCTGACACTGTGTTTCAATTCTGTCTCTCATACAAAATTGTTATTCTTGGATCATGAATTAATCACAAACTTTTGAACTGTGCCCCACTGACTACATGAGGCTTTGGGGGAACAAATACACACAATCCAATAGTATAATACAACCCACTAGTTGATAACAGTAGTCAATTACCAGTGTAGCTGGAAATTGTAAGAAGTTAGTGATTTGAATTTCTTTTATAGATAGCATATTACTATGGCATTGTTTTATGCCTCTTGTAATTATACTTTTATGCATGATATTAAAGACCATGGGTCTGATACTGCTGGGATTATGGGTGTGAGTGCTACACCCAGCCTGAGGCAGATAGCCTGAATGTAACATAAAAGAGACAGAGACAGACTTGTGCTCTGTTGTCATTGTTGCTATTTCTTCCTTTTGCTCTCTGCTCTTTGCCACCACCATGAAAGATTGCCCTCTGCCATGTGCTGCTCTGCCTTGGAGCTGGCTGAGTATGAACTGAAACCTCCACTGTGAGCTAAATAAACCTTTCTGTCTTTCAAAAAAAAGTTGTTGTTCTTGTTTGCTCTTTAAAATCCTCCAAGCAGTGCATCACTAAAAAGTTAGTGCATGAGGCTATACAGGTGAAGCCCAAAATTTAGTGGAGGGTCCATGAAGTTGAAGACAACAGGAATATGATATCAGATAAGGGAAGAAGCAAAAGAATATTGAGCAAGAAATAATAATAGCTATAAATAATGTTACAATAGGGTCAGGAACATCCAAGCTATTTGGAGTTCACACCTCTGCCCTACGTGCTGGACATGCAGCTATATGACTTACTGTTGTCCCTTTGGGTAATGGTCTATCTTTACTCTCATAATTTTCTATTCACTTATTTCTCTATTTTGCAATACTAATGCTTATCCAGTGTTTTTTGATGTTGGAAGCATTTAGCTTTCTTTTTCATTTCTTTTTCTCTTTTTCAGCATCATGTACAGTGATGAAATTCAGAATACAAATATGTATCATGCTTGAGTTTATCATGAAACACATTAATGTGAAGAACATAAGTTCTAATATATAGATCAAGTAGTCTAGTTTCCAATGCTGATACATATGTGTAGTTGCTTCTATTGTATAATTCCTTCCTGTATTGTTTCATTTCTGTAAATTTGTGCTTACCATAGTTATTTTGCTAGTGATATATTTTTATTTCAATAACCAAAGAAAAGACCAAGGTGTTCAGATAAAAAAAAAACCCTCAAAAATGAAAAACAATATCAAATAGAGTTTAAAGATGTTAGGCATAAATAGCTGACTACAAAAATACCATAAAATAGTCACATGATAAGCACTCAGTATTCTACAGCTTTTATTTATAATTCATAATTTCTACTTAAGAAATACAGCTTATTCAGAATATGTGATCCATCCAGCTTTATCCTAACTTGTCAGTTTCAGAGCATCTCCTCTAGTTCTTATTGTTTTGTATCTGTACCTCTATGCATTAAGAATGGCTTCTTAATAAATTTTACATTTCATAGTGTTACAATAAAGTCAAAAAATTTGTGTATGAGTTATTTACTTAGCATTTCATTTGTGTCTTAAATTCATTTTCTTGCATTTTTTCTAAAATCTTTAGGTAATTCTCATGGAAAGTATTGGCTGATGCAAAACTCTTAGTCCTTTTATACCTAAAAGTAACTGATAACAGTAAAACCATTGAAAGCTAGTTGAGAGATCCAGTCCTAGCCTAAGACCAGTGAGTGTGTGGGAGAGCTTCCTGCTAGCCTGCACCAGCGGGACCAGCCGGTCCCAGCCCAGGCGCAGCGTGGGTGAGACCCTCTTCCACCCCCTTCACCCCCCCCCACTCCTCAGCACTCCCCCACCCCACCCGCCCAGTGAGAATTACTGCCACATTCTGGGGACCCCCAGATCCAGCCCTAGCCCAGAACCAGTGAGTGTGTGAGAGAGCTTCCTCTTCCCCGGACTCCACCTTGTCCCCTCCAGACTCAGCTCAGGCCTAGATTACAGGCCTGTGGTGAAACTCTGAAGCTGCAATCCTTGCAGAGAGTATAGGGGACAAAGCCACCCAGCTAGCCCAAGAGCAGAACATCTTGCCAGATGGGCACAACAGGATCACTCCCAAAGGCAGCAGCAGGAAGGAGTTGAGCACAGCAGCCAGACCCAAGCCAGGCACAGCTGGATAAATCCAAACTTTGTAGATCGGCACCTGAACTTCAGTAGATGCTAAGGTTATAACTGCACCAAAGATCTACAACAAAGGTCAGAAGACAGTGCTACACAAAATGACAACGAGAAGGAACAAAATGCAATCTCAGAACACAAACCCACCCACAACAAGTGCAGGGGACACTAGCGCAGAACAAATAGGGAATCACATAGCTAAAATCAATGAATCAACAGCTTCTGAAATAAAGAAACAACTGCAGAAAGGTATAGAGAAACTTAGATTGGAAAAGAAAAAAGAAATCCCTGAATTAATAGCTTCTACAGTAGAGAATCAAATGCAGAAACATATGGAGGAAACCCAATGCACATCCAGAACAAATGCAGAGAACACTAGTTTAGCTGAAATGTATGAATTAGCAGCATTGATAGTAAATAAGCAAGAGCAGAAAGTTATAGAGGAACTCAAAGCTGAATTCTTTTCTTCTAGCTCAGCTCAAATGTATGAACTAATAGGGTAGATACTAAATAAGCAACAACAGAATGTTGTAGAGAAACTCAGAGTGGAATTCTTTTCTGAAATAAAAAAAGAATTCTCTGAACTCATAGCATCTGAAGTAAAGAATCAGCTACAGAAACAAAGGGAGGAAACCCAATCTGAAGAAAACACTGCAGTAAAAGAATTAATAACTGCCTCTAAAGAAGACATTGATAAAAAATAGAGGAGATTAGAAAAATGAAAACTTACTTGAAAGAGCAATACAGGAAAGAAATAGATTGCATGAAGCAAAGTCAAAGATATAGAGGAACTTGAAATCTCAATCTCAAGCTTGCAAAACCGTTTAAGTGAAAGTGAAGACAGAGTTCCAGATCTTGAAGATGCTGGAGCAGCTAGTGAAAAGGTAAGAAAGGATCTCTTAAAAACGACAAGGATGCAGGAAAAAATAATTCATCAATTGCAAGATGATGCAAAGATGAACAATGTGAGACTAATAGTTATCAATGAGAAATAAGGAGTCAATACAAAGCACATTAAAAAATATGGGCAATAGTAATAGCAGAAAACTTCCCAAATATGAGGAAACAATCTGACACTCAGGTAACCAAAGCATACAGAACGCCAAGTAACCGCAACCCAATCAAAAACACACCGAGACATATAATGGTCAAAATCCCAGAAATTCAGCTCAAGAAATTGAGCTGAAAGCCACTAGAGGAAAGAAGCAGATCACATTCAAAGGAAAACCCATCAGAATTATGGCTCACTTCTCTTCACAAACCATGAAGGCAAGAAGAGCATAGAGCAGAGTAATTCAAGTCCTTTATGAAAACAAATTTCAGCCTAGACTATTATACTCTGCAAAACTCTCTTTCAAGTTTGAAGGAGAAGTAAAATACTTCCATAACAAAGAACAACTAAAGAATTTCGTGATGACAAAGCCAACCCTACACAGACTACTGAAAGATGTTCTAGAGAGCAACCAAAATGATCAGAACTCCACGAATGAGATCAGAGGCAACCAACTAAATAGGGCAAACAATTGAACACAGGAGAAAAAGGAGTAAACAGCAACAGGTAAATAACACATCAATTGTAAGTCAATACATCTCAATTCTAATCATCAATATAAATGGACTCAATTCACCAATTAAGAGAAATAGACTGGTACAGTGGATTGGAAAAAAATCCAAAAATATGCTGTATACAAGAAACACATTTAACTCATAAACACATACATAGGCTGTAAGTCAAAGGATGGAA
>NW_004524811.1:1380703-1382364 GCF_000260255.1 Octodon degus
AGATTAGAAGATGCTGAATCCCCTACAAATACACTCAGCCACCTTATCTTTGACAAAGGGGCCAAACATACTCTCTGGAAGAAAGATAGCCTCTTTAACAAATGGTGCTGGAAAAACTGGCTCTCTACACGCCGAAAACTCAAACTTGACCCAGGTCTATCACCATGCATTAAGCTGAAGTCAAAATGCATTAAAGATCTAAACATTAAAACAGAAACACTAAATCTCATGGAAGAGAAAGTAGGAGGAACTCTTGACAACAAAGGGGTTGGTGAAGAGTTCACAAACAAAAATCAAATCGCAAAGGAAGCACTAGAAAGAATTAATAACTGGGACCTGCTCTTACTGAGAAGTTTTTGCACATCAAAAGAAATTATCAACAAAGTGAAAAGACAACCCACAAAATTGGAAAAAAGTCATGACAAATAAGTATCAAACAAAGGTCTGCTCTCTAGCATTTATAAAGAACTAAAAAACACTAGGGCCCCAAAATTTAAAGACCCAGTCCAGAAATGGGCATCTGAGATGGACACATACTTCTCAGAGAATGAAATTAAAGAAGCGAATAATTATATGAAGAAATGCTTCACATCACTAGCCATCTGCAAAATGCAAATTAAAACAATATTGAGATATCATCTCACCCAGAAAGAATGGCTATCATAAAGAAATCAACCAACAACAAATGTTGGAAAGGCTGTGGGGGAAAAGGAACCCTTCTCCACTGCTGGTGGGAATGTAGACTGGTGCAAACATTGTGGAAATCAGTGTGGAGACTCCTTAGAAAACTTGTTCTAGAAATCCCATTTAATCCAGCTATTCCTCTACTGAGAATCTTCCCAGAGGATCTGAAAATATCATATCATAGTGATATAGGTGTGCCTATGTTTATAGCAGCACAATTTCCGATAGCAAAATCTTGGAAACAACCAAGATGCCAATCACCTGAGGAATGGATGAAAAAGGTGTGGTATTCTTATACAATGGAGTATTACTCAGGTATAAAGAATGCAAAACTCGAAGCCTTTATATTGAAGTGGATGCCACTTGAAGATATTCTCATAAGTGAAATGAAACAGACATACATGTGAAAATATCATATAGTTTTCCTAGTATAAGAACTCAGAAGAAGAAATACAATTAGAAAGGTATAATACAAGTAAAAGGAAAGCAAGAACTTGAGGACTAGACAATCAAAAGAGAGCAAAGAGTGAGGGAACATGACAGTGGCAAGCTATACAGTTATATGTACAAGATGGGTAAGGCAATGATCCTGAGAACCTTCAGAAGATTTTTGAATCTAGCAGCTAATTGGAAAGATTTTCACCCTGACTAACTATATATACAGACAACTGTGAACTAAGCAACTGCACTTAGTTCAGTTGCAATTTATAATAGTAGGCAATTTATAATAGTAGTTTCATTCTTTGAGTGCCAGTTATTTTGGTCTTCTGAATACGAGATGCTTGTCATGACATGCCAGTTGCTACCATGCTGTCTCTTGGGTAGATGATTGTTCAAAAAGAGGGTGGTGAATGAAGGCAGGAGACAGGAAAAGGAATGTTGTGGGACTGTCCTGCTACAAGGTTGTATATGGTTAGATTTCTGGACTTATGTGTAAACGTAAGTATTATATTATATAATTCTTTATGCTTATTTTT
>NW_004524811.1:1382559-1386656 GCF_000260255.1 Octodon degus
CAACATTTTGGCCCTAGCCTTCAAAGGTCAGTTAAGACTTAGGACATATGAGATCTTGTACTGTGAAGTCATGTAACTCTGTAGTGTCCCAAATTTTCTCATCAGGGAGATTATGGGGCCACAGAGGAAAGTGATTGATGATGTAAAGTGTGCCTAAGGAGAGTCACATGGAGAAAAATCATTCTCTCAGGCTTTCACAGGGAGCACATTGTCCTAGCAATGGCTGTGACTCATCCACATGGCTGACATTGACAAAGGATCTACAATCTGAGGTACAGGATCTCAGGAAAAATCCTGAGGGGATTTCACTGACCTTATCAGATCCAAAAACTACAACTCTGGTTGCAGAGGTCCTGCTTTATCTTGGTCTCAACCATCCAGGAGAAAAGTATAAAAACAAAGTATAAGAAGTAAAGACATAGTGTTATATTGAGCTGTATGTGACTGAGGTCAACAAATTCTGACACTGCTAGTTAAGAGGATGACCCAATACTATTATGGACTACTGGACTCTTTTAGAATATTTTGCTGAGTTAACACACCTATAATATTCAAATGATGGAACTACAGAAAAGTGGATATAGATGAATTTCCATTTTGTATCTGTGTATTCAAAATAGTTAGGATAGATATATAGTTACATTCTCTTAATGATTAGAGGAATTTGTTCTAATAGTGTTTGTAAATAGGATATCATGTCTGCATCTTGTACAACAAATAACCACTAGGAAGAGAGTATGCAATGTGTTAATTATTGAAACTGTCCTACCAATTTGATTTGAAACTGTCTCATTGCTATCTGTTTCTCAATAAAATTATGAAAAAAGAAAGCTAATTGATTAGAGTACAGAATTAGAACTACAAGGAAACTTAAAATTTTAAGCATTTTAAGCACTGCTTTATTGATTTCTGTACAAACTCACTGCTAAGAATGCAATCTTTCTTTCTTTTAGGTAGCTAATTTCTTTTTTGTCCATACTATATTGTAGAATTTAATCCAAGATGTTTTGAAATTGCACTAGAATATGACCAATTCATTTTCACATTCAGTGAGCTTGTTCAGTCACAAAAGTGATACTTTTGTCATTTCTGGGACATTATATTTGTCTTATTTTCTACTGCTGCTCTATTCTCAACCTATCTGATTTCTTCTAGAACTTTTGCATCTTCTTTTAATTCCCTTTGATTGTTCTTTGTAATTACATCTTAAGAGTTATTTTAATCTACTCATCATTTAGTTCACTAAGAAAATCTTCAATCACATCATATAATTTAGCTGAAATCTTTTCTATAATTTGAAACTAAATTTTAACTTCATAAACAGCCTCTTGTTATTTTGTGGTTGCTGCTTCTTGTTTTCTCTTAACAGGTTCCTATTTTATTACTGCCTATTCTGTGACTCCATTATATTTGCTTTAAAGTAATCTTATTTTCCATGGAGGCTTAGTTTTCTGCATGGGGAATTTATTTTCTTTTCCATGATAATATTCCTTTGAGGTATTCTGATCTTTGATGGCATAGCAGTAATATTATGTTAGGTTTCATCCTGAGGAGTATTTCACATCTTAAACAAAACTCAGTACCATTTCAAATATGTAGTTACCACAGTTCTAATTCCAGAAAAGAATGAAGCCTGTACCTCCAACTCTCCACTCAGCATTTATTTAACATTAGTAATTACAGGCCTGGGACTGGGGAGAGAGCTCAGTAGAATAAGCACTTGCTTGGCAAGCACAAGGGCCTTAGTTCAATCCATGGTTCCACCTAAATAAATAAATAAATAAATAAACAAACAAACAAACACACGCAGGACTGACAACAGAAAGAAGAAAACATTTTAACACTTGAAAGACTTTCTTAATCTCACAAAGGCAGAATAGCTCTATATATTTGATTTCTTTTCCCGCTAGTAACAGAAATTAGCCAGAAATATTTACTTACATTGTTCCCTTACTATGTCAGTAATCAATAAAAAGTCTAGCTTTTCAAACTTCTACCTCAAATCTTTATTTTTAAAAGTGAAAAATTTGTGTGACAACAAAATAAAATTATGTAAATTATAGTACACTGTTAGTGTCCTATAGTATCAGTGTATCCTTAAGTACTGTACTATAGTATCAGTGTACTATTAATTAGTATACTATAGTACACTAATAAAACTTATAGTTCACTATTTTGGACCTCCATTTACTAATAAGGAATATATATTTCATATGGGAAATTAAAATCAAGTTTTGTTTTCCAAACAAGTCCTCAACTCTCTCTGCCTAGTTTTTTACTTAAACATAAATTGGAGCCCATTTGTAACATCTTATTGGCTTCCTGTCTTCATCCTGTGCTCCCAAACTCTCCATGTGAACTTTTCATTTCTTCTATTGTCGTCAGTTTTAAAACACAAATCCTTTTCTTGTGCTTTCCACCTGGTCTACCTGCTCCCAAATTCTCAATTTAGTGAACTTCAGGTATAGCAAGAAGATATAACAGAAAGTTTCTTCTCTTTTTAGAGGTCTTACTTGACAAGTCCATGGAAAACAAAATGTTCTTTTAATTATTAACTTTTTGTATTAAATATTTTCTCATGGTATATACTGTTTATCAGATAGATAGGTAGATGATAGATAGATAGACAGAGAGAAAGACAGATATGTAGGTACTTACCTTTTATTGTATAATTACAAACCATATGTACATACACACAGTAAATGAACTCAAAGGATATTTGTTAAAAAGAAAAACATTCCATAGAAATCACATGAATATTTGTACTATTTTTATTATATAGCTAATACTTGACTCAAAATCTCTATTTTATGAAACAGGATTAAAAATATAATCCTCAACAACTCAATATACTTCGACTGAACAATAATGAAAAACCAGTAACATCCTGTCACATTAATAGAGAAATGAATGACAGCACTTCAGATGAGGCTTCCAAGCAGTGTCTTCCTGGCAACAGCCCTCGCTGTCATCATTCTCTGGTTGTCCCCGACCCCAGCATCACAGAGCCGAGCCAGAGGTCGCAGCATCATGGACTTTGCTTCACTGCTCCCTCCTTGCAGAGCGGAAGGCTTCTGTGCTCACAGAAAATGTGGTATGTAATTCGGGCTTGTTGTAAGCATGTAAATCACTTACAACCCAGCATAACATAAACACATTTAATTATATAGATGAAACTGAAAAAGCAATTATCAAAACAAAGGTCAAAAATATATTTTTATAGTGGCAACATTTTTGATAATTAACAATGTAGGGGTGAATATTGCAGACTGTCACAGGCTACCTGAGCTTGAGTCCTGTCGCTCTCATATTCTAATTGCTTCATCTTGGATGAATTGCTTGAACTTTCTCTTTTTCCAGGTCTTCATCTGTAAAACATAACTAATTATTGTATCCACAGCTCAGAGTGTATTAGGAATACTAATTGCATCAAGAATTTAGACAAGTGGTGGTAGATAACAAGCTTATGAAAGCTTAACTATTGTTAGTAACATACAGTTGGCACTTCAGAGAAAGCAATGATTTGGAATATCTTTCTACTAATGAGTACCAGATTTGTATCAAGAAATCAGCACTTATTGCAGTGAAATTCTACTCAAAAACAAGAATTTATAACTCAAATTCATCAAACTGAAAACAGCAGTTTGAGAAAAATTTCAAAAAAATACTAATATGGTAAAAAGGTATGAATTTATTTATGATAACAATAAATAATATTTGAAGTTAGTATAGCATATCAAATATAAATAAAATGAGGTGAAAATCTACCCAGCTATATTATGTGAATAGGTGATACCTTTATTTACAGTAGTTGAAACTGTAATACATGAATAAGGAAGCTGAAGCTGTGTGAGGGTTGTGCATGCTTCTAACCCCACCAGTCTGGGAGGCTGAGGCTAGAGAATTGCAAGTTCTGGCCCAGCCTGAGCAAATTAGAAACTTAATGAGATCTGGTCCCAAAATGAAAAAAATTGTGCTAGGATGTAACTCAATACAAAGAACAGGCTCAAACCTGAGCTACTGGGGTGACTTCAGCAATGGATCTTTTAGATAGCCTCTCAATAAGATTCTTCTGAAATTATCTCTTCTGAGGTACA
>NW_004524811.1:1386896-1421167 GCF_000260255.1 Octodon degus
AGAGAGAGAGAGAGAGAGAGAGAGAGAGAGAGAGAGAGAGAGAGAGAGAGAATTATTAAGCCTAGGCCTTGGATATGAAACTGAGAACCAGGCCACCACTACACATTATGAAACCAGCACCAGGCACAGCCCCATGACCCCTACTGCTAGGTAAATAGGTATCAGCAGAGCTTCCAAGGTTTCCTTATATCAGGCCTCAGTCTGTCTTTACCACCAACCCTCCAAACTCAAGTGGCACAGCAGGGAACAAGTCTACGCTCACTGGGGAGCAAGGCATAAATCCTGGAATAGGCATTCGTCTTGGTGCCCAATGCCAGTGCTGGCACGCTGAGACTTAGCATGTGTTAGAAACTGACAGTCCTACCTGATGCTCAGGGCTTAGAGATGGCAGCCCCTGACCGGCTGGCTTTAGGTGGGTACCTGAGCACCAGTGCAACTGCCTCAAGTGGGTATCACATCAATGGAACAAGTCTTGAGTGGGCCTGATGCACAACTCTCTTCCTAAGGTGTTCAGGCTCCTGCAGTTCTTCAGCCTCAGGTGTGACTCAGGCTAGTATGAAATGTGTTGGCCAAGGGACTCTCCCTCCTACCCACTCCCAAATATTGGGTAGCACAGCTGTGGTCAGACCACTGCTCTCACACAGGGCGATAGAACTTTCCTAGTACCTGGAGAAAGCATGTGCCCCTTGGGCTTTGTCCTGCATTGCCACCAGATGAGAGTCTGCTGGGATTTGCAGCTGTGTCTCAGGTACAACCCAACTTAACCTCAGCCAAGGAGGCCAAAGCACTCCTCAGTTGCTGGAGGCACAATAAGGTATTTACCACAAGACTCTGACTGATAAGTTATTGCTAGGCTAGGAAAACTAAAAACTTGGCAGATCCTAAGGAACCCCATCCCCATCTTAAGGGCTGCTTTCAGCTACAGTGCTAGAGAAGATACTGTATGATAGCTCCAATCTAATGTACTTCTATTCCACCTAGCACCACCTGTAACTAGCACGAAAGCCTACTTTAGTGACAGGGATCTCATAGCGGTGTGGGTTTTGGTCCTACCCCAACACTATATTGATCTGTGTAAGATATGACACAGCTTGGTATCCATATGTGTGCACTGCAGCCAGGAGCTAGCCCACCCATGGACAGTATCCGACCCTCAGCTATTAAGTGAGGATGTGGCTCATGGGCCATTCTGGGCCCATGGAGAGGCTTTAGGCAATGGGCTATTATTTCCAGGTACTCACCTGTTTGATTCTAAATAATATATCAATAGTGTTCTTGGGGACATCCTGGACATGGATTATCCTCTACTATTGCAGATATCCTACAAACCTGGACCTGGTTTCTGTCCAATGTTGAAATAATGGACATGACTCCAGGCTCAGAAAAGGCAAACAGTTTAGAATTTCTATATACAGGCACAAACAAATCCAGATCAAGAAGTATAGAACAAATACATAATCCTTCAATTCCCAGATGAAGTTATATCCAGAGCTTTCAGGTTTTGGTTAAAACCTTACATAATACCAAAATAAAGTACCAGAAACTGACCAGGTAGTAATCAGTATGGATAGACCCACTAGTACAGAACTTGAAAGAGCTGTTTAAGGAGTCTCCATTAGCATGAGGAAAATTAAGAAATATTTCAATCCTCTAACAGAAAAGCCTAATAAAGAAATGGAAGGATTTTTTTTTAAAAAATCAAATACATTCTTGAGCTGAAAAACTATGCAATGAATTTAAAAGCATTGATAGAAGGTATCATGGAGCAATATAATCAAGGAGAAGAATGAACTAGTGAGCACAAAGACTAGCTATTTGAAAATACACAGTTGATAAAGAGAAAAGAATAAAGCACAAGGTAGGAAATCTATGGGAAATTTGGGACAGATGGAAAGGACAAATGCTCAAATATGTGAGGTCTAAGGAGGATTTGGGATGCCAGAGGGATAAAACATTTATTTAAATAAATGACCATGCAATCTCAAAGCTAGAAAGATACAAAAACTTGGGCATAGGGGTATAAGAAGGTCAACCATCATCAGTCAAATTTAAGGCAAGCAAATCTGTACCATGATACCTAATCATTAAGCTCTAAACAGTGAAAGTCTTTGTTGAGGCTTTAAGAAAAAAAAAAGAAGGGCTGAGGAGACAGCTTAGTAGAATAAGTGAATGTCTGCAAGCATAAGGGCCTCAGTTCAATCCCCGCTTACGCCAAAAAAAAAAAAGAAAGAAAGAAAGAAAGAAAGAAAGAAAGAAAGAAAGAAAGAAAGAAAGAGAAAAGGAAAAGAAAAAGAAAAAGAAAAAGAAAAAGAAAAAGAAAAAGAAAAAGAAAAAGAAAAAGAAAAAGAAAAAAGAAGTAACCATGAAGTCCTGTTATTTGCCTGACAGTCAGCTTTTTTTCAGACACTTCGTAGCTCTAGAAAGAGTGGCATAAAGCTTTTGCAGTGCTGGACATGAGCATCCAAATAAAAGGCAAAACAAAACAAATATAAAACAAAACACATGCCAACAATGAATACTATGGGCAAAAAAACCAAAACAAAGAATACTGTGTACAGCAAAACTATTCTTTAGAAATGAAACAGAAATGAAGGGTTTCCTAGACCAAAAAACCTGATAGAATATATTACCACAGACTTATTCTACAAAAAATGCCAAAGGAATTTCTTTGAACCAATGGGAAAAAGAAGTCCATGAGGGAAAAGAAAATACAGGAAGGTGTAGAACTCACTATTAAAATTCAGAATTTTCTAATATTATAAGCATACTTTGCAAACTATCCATAGTTTTAGTGTAAAGTCTAAATCAATTCAAAGTAATAATAACTACATTGATATGTTAACATATAAATAATATAAACATTTATCAGTGGATTAATCCATTTCATCTATAGCTAAATATGTTTTGAGGAGGTGGGGTTGAGTTGGGGAACTTGTTCCCAATGATGAAAAGTTACTGCAGAAAGATATAACATTCAAAATTTAGGGACCAATACAGCACAAATGAGTTATTACCCATCAACTGCAGAGTGGATAAAAAGCATATGGTGTTTTTATACATTATTCAGCTATAAAAAAGATAAATGTGAGGCTTTTTAAAGGAAATAGATGTAACTAGAGACCATACTTATAAGTGAAGTGAATCAGACCCATATGTGTAAACATTATATTGTCTCACTAGTGTGAGAAACTGAAAGATTAAATAAAAATCTGAAAGGTATTATTGTTACCTTTTACCATGTTTACCATGATTAAGTGGGCTTAATTACAAGGATGCAAGGATGGACCAGTACACACAAATCAAAAAACCAAATCCAATGTATCAAGAGACTGAAGGACAAAAATTGTCATTAACAAAGAAAGCATTTTGAAACTTTTTACAGTATAGGAATGATAAATGTTTGAAGACAGATATTTTCTTGACCTGATTTAAGCATTATGGAATATATACATTTATTGAAATATAACATAGTATTCCATTATTGCATACAATTTTTATGTTGTGTACTTATCAGTCAAAAATAAATTAAAAGTTTTTAAAAAGCTGAAGATAAAATATAATAATACATTTTATACTATCATTAAAATATGTTAAATAGCTGATTATTAATAGGATGATGCAGTCATATTCCCCTAAGATTATAATAAATCTATAGAGAATAAATTCATACACATAGTGAGATGATACCATCCCATTAACCTGGATTAAAAATACTGCTTCAGATAATTAAACTATTTAATATAATATAATGCACAAAATTTTTTAAATAACAAATTCATATCATATTTTATATATAATATAAAGAATGTGAACACAGCAAAGAATATGTAATATACTAAAAGTTAGTAAGGGCCAGCTGGATAGCTTCAGGAGAGCAGAGGACAGGGTTTGATCCCCGGCGTGCTGTGCTGGCCCCGGGGCACGGTGAGGCTGCCTTTGAGAATGAACATGGTGGAGCGCGCCTGTAATCCCAGCGCTTGGGAGGCTGAAACCAGGAGGATCACTATGAGTTCAACCTACATAGTGAGACCCTGTACACCCTGTAGACCCTGCCCTAAATTCATAAATAAAAGTTAATAATTGTGTGGTTATCTTACCAAAATTCATACTTTACTAACAATAAGTATTTGTGATAAAAATACACTATATCAGGATAAACCAGAAATCATGGTCAGTTGAACATAATGCAAACTCCATCAACACAACCAGATAACAGCATATTATATGGCTATTAGATTACACATTATCTTAAAGGTATCTTGCAGCCATTCCTACTCCTCTGAACGTGTATGAAATTGTATGTTCCCATAGACTCCACATTTGGTTCTTGCAGCTCACAACAGTTTCACAGTGTGAAGATTGAGGTTGCTCCGAGTTCATGTTCAATTGCCCCTCCAAATGGACCTAGGGGACTGCTTTCTACCTGAGACCCCTCAACATGAGACAGGCTCAGGCAAAAACAGGACCAAACTAAGGCTTTCATGGCTTTTCCTTGATAGGAACAGGATGCAAGAATAAAGGAAAAGGAAGGACACCTGCACAGGAATTAAAGTAGGGAGGAGGGGAAGGGTGGTCTGCTACAAGACTGAATTTAGGGCCAAGCTAAGCAATTGATCAGAATGTGGGGATGACAAGGGCTAGAGCTTACGTTCCTTGCAGCAACGGGTTTCAGTCCTACTTGGATTTGTGTCCTGGTAGATTATCTTTTAATATTTAATCATGGGGTCGGCCAAATAGCTCAATGGATTAAAGCAGCTGCAAGCAGGTGCAGGGGCCGGGGGTTTGTATATTGGCTAGATTTCCTAGTCAATACTTGCATCAGATAAGTTGGTGCATCATTAAGTTTCAGTGCTGTCTTCTAGAATACTTCTTCATCTTTTTATCACTGAAGGAGGATTTTGATTTTCTTTTCTCCCTCATTGCTTTTTGCTGTGCATGTTCTTGCTTGGTACAAGTCCTTTGTAAGTTATCTTTGCTGAAAACATATTTTTTCTTTGTGTAGATTGACTTTTCATTGTATTAAGTATGTTCTTCCTATTTAAAGAAGATTTTGTTTTAATGTAGTTATTTTCATGTCATTTCTTTAGTAGTTCATCTTTAACTCATGCCTTATGTCAAAATTTGAAGGCGATGTCCCACTCCAGTAACAATGAGCTATTTAGAGACTGACTACACAAACTGCAACCAAAGTCTAGTTATTCATGGAAAAGTGCTGACAATACAATTAAACCTGAATATCCACAGTGGTTCACCAATACAGTTTTTGTACAATTCTAAAGATTTGGTTTTGGCATTTTGCATGTTTACACCCATCTTACATTTTGATCTTGTACTGAGGTAAAAATGTCTTTTTTTTCCCTTCCAGATCATAAAATGTCTTGCAGAATTTATTATGAACTCATCTTTCCCCACTTTTCCTAAAATAGAGGAATATTTATCTGCTTATTTGCTTGTACTCTTTTTCTCTATCATTTTATGAGTCCCAGACTTATTATAATTTCTATGATGAAAAGTCTCAATGTCCTAGGGGCAAATAACCCCTATCAGCCTTTTTTAATTTCCTCATCCCAGTTTTCTTGGCTAGTTTTTACTCTTCATTCTTAAGTTCTGAGTTTTAAAATTTATTCTCATCTGGGTTTGGTGGCACACGTGGGAGGCTAAGACAGAGAAGCACAGTGAATTGGAGACCACTCTGGGCTACATAGTGACTTCAAGGCCAGTCTGTGCAACATATAGAGATCCTGTCTCAAACAACAACAACAACAACAACAACAACAACAACAATAATAATAATGTTTCTCAATTTCTCTTAAGATGTATAATTTTCATTCAGACTGTATTTCATACTGAATATATGGTATCTTTACAATGTCAACTCTTCTAAGCCACATATGTGGTACTTTTCCCACTTATCTAGGTCTTATTTACTGTCTTTCAATAATTTTATCTATATTTTTATGAAACTATTTTGTATCTTTCAGTATTTTCTGGCTCCTTAAGGAGTTTTGAAAGTATTATAATGTTTTATTATGTTTCCTTGTTAGTAATTGCTGTGTGTAGAATAACAAAAGATGTCTGAAGTCTTATTTTACATTTCCTTACAATACTTTCATCCTAGAGAAATGTTAATTTTTAATCTGCCCCTTTTCCCTCTTAGAGTCATAAGAAGAAGACAAGGATAAGGAGTATCAGGAGTCTTCAGGGTCACCTTTACTCACAAAAGTAGAAGATGGGTTGATCCAGGAAAATGAAAACAGCTTAATTTGAGAAGATTGGTTCAGAGAAGAAATAAGTAATTTCACCAGGGAAGAAAGTGTTAACTTTTTCATGACACTAAAAAATAATGCCAAAATGAATCTGGATGTGATGATTTTTTAAATTTTCAATTATTTACTTAATTTAAATTGGTTTAAATTTATTTATTCCACTCTTAGTTTCAAGACAACTTACAAGCATTATATATTCAGTGCAACATATCTGTTTTTAAATTAGTAAGGTGTGAAAAGGGAAATTAAATTTAGAATTCTAAGCCATCAAGGAGAAATGTTATATATTGAAATGCAGGTCACTAATATTTGGATAATGATCAAAGCTGAGTTGTATATATGACTCTAAAGTCTCCAGTGGCCAAAGCAAATTGGTGGATTCTAGGATTTCTCTGTCATTAAGAGACAAACTATTGAGGAAATACAATTTTCAGAGTACTGAGGTCTAGGAAAACATTTCTCCAAAAGTGCTCTCATATAAACCATCAATGGCACATCAATCACAAATACAATAATGATGCCTTACAACTTTTTGTAACTCTTCATGATATCAGAAGGCATACTTTCAAGACAAAATTCGTTGAAATTGATCTGGCTGGAACATGCCTATTAACAAGCCTGAAGTATAAAAAGCACAGGCTGACTTCTTAATTTCGGAATAAAATCTTAGCTCTTTAGTAGACACTGTTAATAGAAATGCTGGTTGATATTTAAAAACAATTTGGGGTATTACAATCAACTAGAAAATACACCAGAAAAAGTCTTGCAACTTGGATGAACAAATGCTGAATACCAAAACAAATGCTTCTCTTAGGAACTGAGTTTAGCTCACAAAGCTGACAGTTTGCAGCCTCAGTAGATGTATTAAGTGACAAATTCCAGTTGAAAAGGAACCATGCATGTTGCTGTGTTAACTATTTATATCACCAGCTCTTAGTGGTATCTGGAATCCAGTAAGTGACTCATAAGGATTTGAAGAATAAATGGAGGAACAAAGCAGCCACATTAATTTCTACAGTGTGAGGTTGGGGACATAGCTCAGCAGTGGCGCAGCATCTGCATGGGAAGCATGAGTTCGAGTTTGACCCCCAAAACCCCCCCAAAACCAAAATATATTCTACAGTGTAACTTCTGCAGAGTTGTGCAGCATAGGTTGCATGTGTCAACAAGGATGTGAAACATAAAATAAATCTCTCTTTTAAGGGTTAAAAGCAGATCCATTTAAATTAAAAAGACAGTTGATAGCTCTCAAAGAAACTAGGGAACCTAATTAAGCCTTAGTATTTATCCCCAGAAGAATTGGCGACACTGTTTAAGGTTGTTGTGAAGATCAAATAGAAAATAAAATTAATGTTTTTTGTGTAACAATATACCCAATACATGTGTAAAAAATGTGTACAATTCCTTAGATACCTTCTATGCATACCCAACTCCTAGCCATTCTCACTATTTGATGGCTGTAGCACACTTCTAAAGCGTTGGGTTTCTGTTCCCTTCTCTTATGCTAAATACTCTCTAACTTTAGTTTCTTTCCCCAGGGGTATTGCAATAGCCCCTAGTTTTCTTGTTTTCTCTGTATGGTTCCTAACCTTGAGACTTTGTGCTTCACAGCATAGCAAGTAAAATGTTACATCCCTAAATTCTAGATTGAAATCCAGATTCTAATGTTGTTAGTTGTTGGATATTAAACAATGTTTCATTGTCCTAATTTAGTCACAGTAACATACCTCATATTTGGGTTGTTGTTAAGTTTTGAATGACACTGCCTACCAATTTTGCACAGGAACTGCCAGAAAAGAATTAATAAGTGTTGATTTTTCTTTCTTTTCTTTTTTTTTAATTTTTCTTGTCATAATTATTCTACCAGAATGTTTGGTCTAAAACCTAACTCTGCCTTGGCTCATCCCTAGGTAAATTTTAACTAAGACTAAAATCCTCTGGGTATGATAGAAGCCTACATACAGAATATGTAACTGTCCTTATATTATGGCTTCAACTTCCCTTCAACCATCTTGAATCCTGCCTCTTTTCCCTCTTTTTATAACCTGACCTGTCATTTCTGTTTCCAGGAACCTAGGTGCAACTATATGCTGGAATGGCTAGTGTTTGGTATATACCCTCCCCCACCCTTTTCTCTGGAATAACTTTTCTTCTTGTCCTGGCAAAAACTTTTCCCTTCTTCAGTTTTTTCTCCTCTGAAACTATCTCTGTTTCTCTCTGTAAAATTAACAACCTTCCTGTTACTACATAAAACATCTAGAAATACACTGAATTTACTTGTCTTTACGCATATCTCTCCAATTGCTTTGAAATGCTTTAGGTCAGGAGCCCTCTCTTTAAGTCAGTTTTAACTTTCAGAATGCTTAGAACAGAGTAAAAATTTATAAATGCTACTTAACAAACGAATAAACTCCTAGCCCTGAGAATCCCACCACCTAATTTGTTTTCAGCGACACTTGTCAACTTACGTCTATCACTTGATTGAAAGAGCACCAATCCCAACCTACAGTCTAACAGAGGTTGGACCCTCCCGAGTTTTCAGAGTATGGTTGCGGGGTCACTAACACAAGCAACGATGCTGACAAAGGAGAAAGAGGCTTTTCTTCCTAGAAATGAGAAGAAAAGGGACTTGCAGCGGATGGCCATAAAAAACTGATTCCGGCCCAGAGCTGCTCCCTCCCCACCCCTTCTGGGAGGGATGTAAAAAGGAGAGGGGGTGGGAGAGGAGAAGAGAGAGTTAAAAAGTTGGTCACCTTCACCCCCATCTCTGTCTCGGAAAACGTTACCTAAATCAGGTGTCCCAAATGGCCTCCCGAAGAGGACTGGGTTCCTGGCTCCTGCATTGCCTCAGTCTCCTTTCTACATCTTTAGGGCTTTCCCTTTCCATTCTCTGCTGAGCGCTCCCCTCCTAAATCTTCATTCACTGGCGACAGAGAGCCGGCTCCAGATTCCTTGGTTCTAGGACCTCTGTGACTGTCAAGGAAAGATGCAAGTCACAGGCAGCCTCAAATCACTGAAAGCAGAGGAAAAAATAAGACCCAGAGAGAAAGGAAAGAAGCAGCATTCCCCAGTGCACAGAAAAACTCCGTATTCAGAAACACGTAGAATCCTCTGGCCATAAGACAGCAGGTTGCCCCTGACTACCCAGAGGACGCGGAGCACCCCACAGAGGAACTTTAAAGGGACTGAAATCTGTTGCCTGTTCCACTAGGAATATTGTTTGCAAGGCACAAGGTGTCTTTTGGTAGTGAGCACCCTCTGCGCATGCGCAGGTCCAGTCGGGAATTACTGCCCAGCCGCTGACTAAGTTGCATTCCTTGAATCTTCGCAGAAAAGACAATTCTTTAATCAGAGTTAGTAATGTGGACAGTACAAAATCGAGAGAGTTTGGGGCTTCTCTCTTTCCCTGTGATGATTGCCATGGTCTGTTGTGCACACAGGTGAGCTTCCGTTGTTGAATCTCTCTCTCTGTCTTTTTATTCTTGGTGTTTTTCTTTTTACATGCCTGCGGGATCATGTATCTTGGTGTTTGGGGGTAGGTGTGCTTGCGTCTCTTTATGTCTGCTTGCCGTTTGTGCTCATTTTGAAAACAGTCCCTACTTCTTCCCTTCAGCGCCAATGAACCCAGCAACATGTCATACGTGAAAGAGACAGTGGACAGATTGCTCAAAGGATATGACATTCGCTTGAGGCCGGACTTTGGAGGTAATGCTTCATCTTTTTTCAACCTGTAACCCATGCCTAGTTACCTTTCCTGACAAAGATAAATGCAAAAAAAAAAAAAAATGTCATTTTCACGAATGTGCACTACGCCCTGGAGCACACACGCACGCACACGCACACACACACACACACGCACGCACGCAGCACTCGTAGGCTCAGGTGCACGAAACCCTAGGCTAAGTTGACCTCCCGGCTGGACACACCCTCTGCATAGTCACTGCATCACGCTTGTGCCCACACCTGTTTTCCGTGGCTGTCCCCGAGGGGGGTAGAGGGAGGAGGGAGCCTGTTGTGGATGTAGTAAGGGCTGGGCGCAGCCAACCCCCACCCCCAGCCACTACCACTCAAGAATATGTCTTACTGTGTCCCACCTCCCCGGCAGGGCCCCCCGTGGACGTCGGGATGCGGATCGATGTGGCCAGCATAGACATGGTCTCCGAAGTGAACATGGTGAGTGGCCTCCCTTCAGGCCCGGCGGCCCGGCTTACGCAGATGCGAAATGGACCGGTCTCCGTGTCCTCTGTGTTTCTTTGGCGGTCACCTCGCCCCTGGCCGGGGGTCCCACGCCGGCGCACACACTCGGTTGGCCCTTGGTTTGTATTTTACACACACACACACACACACACACACACACACACACACACACACACACGCCTCCGGGCTACTGCGGTGTTCCGGAGGAAGCGTGCTCCGCACTATTTTGGGAAGGACCGTGACGGTTGCGCCGGCGGATTGGCTGGGGCGGAGTCTGAGCGCCACTTTCTCCGGGTTTCCCTGCGTGCTCTGAGGCAGGGCACCATCTGCCGGCGGCCACGCGGCCTCTGCCAGCCCGGGGGTCCGCAGCCGCCCCCTCGCGGGGCGCGGAGCCCGCAGCTCCCGCAGCCCGAGCCTGGCGCCCTCCGGGAGAGCTCAGGCTGCGCCAAGCGCTCGGGTCCGCCGTGCCCTCCCCCTGCGTGTCTTGCACAGAGTGTGGCGGGAGCAACAGGCTGAGCTCGCAGTCCTGGCTCGCTAATAGAGCACGCGCCGAGCTGCGAGGGGACGCGAGTATTGCTCCCGAGCGAGAGGGCTGATGGATTGTCTCGCCTACCGTGAACCTTGCGGTGGAAGCACAGTGGGCCGAGTTCTATTGCTTTGCTTTACTCCACAAACCTAAGCGTCCCTGCAGAACTTGATTATTAACAGCCAGGGGGGAGGGCGAGGGGCAAAGAGAGCTTAGCTAAATCCTTCTCTTACAAAGGGCTCCACTTTCGCTCTTTTTTCCTCCCTCTTTGCTGAAAGTGCTGGAAAAATGGTTGGGAAACATTGCTGCCACCCTCTCTGTTGGCTGTTTCCAGGCAGTGCGGGTAGCAGATTTCTAGTTGTTAGAGTTCAGAGGGAAACGCCTGTTGCTTTTCTAGAATCCACCACTTAAAGAAGAAATGCCATTTCTATCCCACTGGTGAAAAATAATATTATGGGCTGCGGAAATGTGGACATCCTGAATAATTAAAAGATGAATCCTTTAGGATTTTATCTGTCTGTAGCTATAAGGCCTGACGAGCTGGCTTTTGTTTCATTCCCAGTGTACTATTTTATTTTAACATAAGAGGGTTTAAGGATTTCTCTTTTCATTTTTCTTCTAGATTATGACAGGAAGAAACAAGTGTTTACAGACTATTAAATAGAATAAAAAGTGTGACAATTTTATTTCTGTCTTTTATAGCTGCAGCTTAAATAACGTACTTAAAATATTGTTTCTGATATTTTGATTGTTTAAAAATACTATTTTCCAGTAATATCTCCGTTGGACTGGAAAAAGAAACAATTTTTAAAACTTAAAGCACTTTAGTGCATATTTCTGACCATCTTTAACAAATTCGATTATATTCTTTTACATCCACGATAACACAAAGCAGTTTTAAAATACTATTTACAGACACCTGGGGTCTAGAATAATAAGTACGCATATATAAATCCTTCCAACTAAGCAAAAGAAACTGGATAAATTGAGCCATGAATTGCTTAACACATTGTATTGAGCAGATGAATGATCATATTTCCCTTTTCAGTCATTTATTTTAGCAATTTGTAAGCAACTAAAAAGGGGAACAGTGCTTTGCCATTGATTTACTTTATCGATAAGATACTAGACTTTCAGAATATCTAAAATTATATAATTCGGTTGGTCAAAGAAGAAAATACATTTCAGGGGAGAGAGCACTTGCAAAATATCAACAAATTCTGAGATTCATACTTCAACACTGAAAAAAAATCTGTTGGCCATATTTTACATATACTTTTTCAGTTTTTTTTTTTTTTTTTTTTTTTTTTTTTTCCTGAACCCAAGGTCTAGCTCTTGTAAAGGAAATTCTCTAATCCTGGACTATATTCTCAGCCTCCCAGCCATTGTTTCAAAAAGTGAATTGAATAGGCAAGCTGCCTATAACCAAAGGACCACCACTACAAAAGTTCTGCATGATCAGCTGTTCAACTAAATTCATGCATAAATTCAGAAAAAGATTTAATCTAATCTTAATAGTACTGGACTTTTCTGCAAAAGATTGAATAATATAGTCTGTTTATTCTCTGGCCCATCATATATGAAGTTTTAAAAAAATGTATCTTCCTAACAGATAAACCTCTGAAAATATATTATGACACTCATCATTTTTCACATTGGTATGAGTGACACAATACAAAAATAGAAAACACTGAAATTTGGAATGTACAGATAAAACTTTAAAGTATGTTGAACTAAAACGCATGTTATCTTTTCATGAATGTTAGAGACATAATAGGGAAATACAAACTACTGGAAGTTGGGCTAAACAAAAACTTGGTTTATTTATACTTTCTTGCTCTCCTCGTAATGATAGCAACCGCCAAGTCTTAGTGGATTTATTTTAACCTGTACTTTTTACAGAAAGCATTGAAATAATTGGATTGGGAATAACTAAGAAAAGTGGAAACAAAAAGGCATTTTTAAAAAAGGATTGAGGATTCTACAGAAACATGAATGATTAGCTCTTACCCTGAAATAAAAAAATCATCTATAACGTGCCTTGAAGTTTAGGTAATGCAAGAATTGAAAGTTGGGGAAAAGAAGACTCTATTTTTAAAAATTAAGCATAGTTTGGTACATTGATAGGCAACTGAGTCTTTTTGGTTTCATAACAGGAAATTTTCACTAAAATTAAAAAATAATAATGGTTAACAATATGATCAAATAATGTTTTTAAGATAATGTAAGTTAAATTCACCAAAACATTAGTCATTTTATATTTTTATTTATCATTATTATCTACTCCATGTTTAGGCAAATAACATGATAATCATGCACTAAATTAATCGATTTGAGAATTGGTTGTTTTTTTTTTTTTACTGTGCTGCTATAAGTAAAATATAATTACAAATTATTTTTAATATTGTCTGTTTCAGAGAGTATCATCACATCAAGAATACTTTCTGATTTGTGTCCTCCATTGTATATTTTTTCAATCAGAAGAAAGAGAAAGAGTATCTATGGCTAAGAATCTCAGCAGTCTTAAGAACCATAAACATGTATTAAAAGAGCACATTACTCCGGCAACATGTACAATTTTTATTTATCATTAAAATATAATTTAAATAAAAAATAACCTTTTTAAAAAAGAACAGCTCTGAGCAGTGAATGCAAAAGCCCTAAAGCATAATTATATAAGAGCAAGTCTTTTTAGGCAATGATGTTATTGAATCAATTACAATTTTTTCTCACATCATTGGCTATGTGGTATGTGTGACAGTGACTACACACTGTTGTCATTTTCTAAATTGGACTCTTTATTGGACTCTTAATCCACTGAGGTTTTAATTTTTTGCATATTCAATCTTTGAATCATTTTAACTTTTTCCACTAACCCCCTTACCCTAAGTAAAAGTACAGACACACGGGCTAACCAGAGATAAACAGGAGCAGCCAAAGTAAAAGGACACAAGGGCTCTCAAACCCATTCTCATTCACTCTGATAAATTCAGTAGCACACAGTGGGCAAGATTTCTCTCTGAGATGTAGTTTCAGAAACCATGTTATCAACTTCATGGAAACAAATAGTTTCAATAGTGTATTTCAGGTTCCAGTCACGGGCTGTTGGGACAATACTGGTCCTCAGATAGGAAGTCCAACCATGACGTTGGCAAGTTCAGTTAGATGTTTTTTGTTTTCTTTTGTTTTGTTATGTTTTTAAATTGAGCATATGCTTGAAAGCCTATAATTTTAGGGCCTCAAGACCAGACTTGATGTTAGATTGTACAATAAAATGAAAATTAATAACATTATTTCTAATGTTTCCAAAGTTGAAATATCAAGTCATTTTTGGAAGTTCTCTTTGTGAAGAATATATTTTATATTTAAAAATTTGAATCTTTAAAAAGTTTAGTCTGTCAAATCAAGAATCTTCCTCTCTATCTCATTCCTCTGCTATATTCTCTTACAACAATTCTCCTTTGAGGAGAGTCAAACACAAAATATGGAGCAACCCCTGAGTGGAAACTCTTACAGTCTCTTGTACATAATGTAGTAATTATTTTTATACACCAGGACTACTTGGATCACTGTTTTGACTGGGCATGACAGTATCATCCAACTGTTACTTCCTTTAACATTTTTCCCAAGACAGCAACAAGAAATGTTGGATCAAAAATGGGAAGTTTTTGTTGCTAGCATGGAACACCTAGCACCTACAAGTTGAAGAAGGAAAACTTTATTTTGGCTTATGATTTCAGAAGCTTCAGTCCATGTTGGACTGGCTGACCTCAGGGCAGAAATATCATGGCAGAAGGGCACAATGCAATGAAACATTTCAGTTCTTGGTGGCCGGGAGGCAGAACACAAGGAAATAGCACCAGAGAGGAAGGGCTTCATACAGAGCCCACTATGACTCACCCTGACACATCTAGAAGATGCCTAGTTCATCCACTAGGCAGCTTCAAGTCAATCAAATTGACAGTCTATCTTAACTGTCACAGTAGTCTTCAAAGTAAGGCTTGAATGATGTGTGGTTTATGTTGCTTTGAACATTAGAGCCAAGACCAAATTGAAGTATTTCTAATGACACTATCCTTTCTCTTTAGGAATATAGGAAGATAGCTCCTCTTCTACACTGCTAATTCAAATAGTATGTTTTTAGCAGTTGCTGTAAAATAGGAAATTACTGCTTTTCATAATCTGTATATCCTACCTCTAGTAGGTGGCTAAAGAGTGAACAATAAACCCTGAGTGTTTGTCTTAGTTGAATATCATAGCACTTCTCTAAGTTTTTGATGACTTCTGTTCTGCACGTACTCCAAATACTTGGCTGCACCCTAGAAAAACACATGAACACATTTTGCATTATCAAAAACATAAAAACAGGGCTTTTAAGATAGAGCTATCTCACCTGTAGGCAAGCACCCCTGAAGGTAAGTGCAGGGACAGGAGTTCGAGCCCCAGGACCACATGTGGTGCTGTCCCCACCCCAGAGCTGGGGAGCACACTGAGCCAGCCACAGAGTCTGGGTATAGTGGCACTTGCCTGTAATCCCAGCACTGGGGGGCTGAAAACAAGAGGATCACTATGAACCTGAGCTGCACAGTGAGACCCTGTACCTAACATAAATTTAAAAAATAATAATTAAAAAACAGTAAAATATTTACAACTAATTTAAATTTAAATAAGAGGGCTCAACTATCATAATCATGATCACACTAGCTGTAAGAAGAAAACAAAACAGTATATGTTGATAGTTTACTACAGAACAGTTTCTGAATCTTATCTTTCATAGTACCAGGATTAAGTTTCTGGATTTTAAACTACTCTTTATAAGCAGATTATGAATTAAGTTCTCTGACTACCTTGACTGAAAGAGAAGGAAGTTAATAGCAGCATTTGATAAT
The DNA here is from genome assembly GCF_000260255.1 of Octodon degus. Taxonomy (NCBI): domain Eukaryota; kingdom Metazoa; phylum Chordata; class Mammalia; order Rodentia; family Octodontidae; genus Octodon; species Octodon degus. Next base: position 1,402,775 of record NW_004524811.1, read on the forward strand.
CTATTATTCAGCACCCAGAAGATATACTTAAGAAAGAGTTAGTGATTACAAACATAACTCGGCTCATGAACTTAATTCTTTCCACAATTCTGGTCACACTAAATTGGGTGAGGACAGAATCAGCTGTCCCCATAAGGTCAGCATTGAGGCTAGTCATAAGCCTGACTTGCTTCTCATTCAATTCTGTTTGTGACCAAAATTGTGGAAAGAGCTCAGTTTTGGAAGAGAGGTATGACTGTAATTTGGATCAGTGATGAGGACCCTTAAAAAAAGGCCTTTCCTTTACACCAGAAAAAAGTGAAAAATTCCTTTCCTTTATCTGTAGTTAAGCCAATTACTCTTTTTTAGAATTCTCATTGTCCCAATTTTTACTCCTCCACTAAGTGACTTGTGTGTTACCACCTATCTTTCACATCACCATAAAACCTGGCATCATGTTGTGAATTTAAAATTAAAAGGCAAAATTCCAAGAACATTCATTAAACTACTGAATAAAACAGATGGGCTCCCTGTTCTTGTCAAGTTTATGGACTTTTAAAAAATGTGTGTTTAATATCTCTAACCTTAGAATATGAAGAATTTTTTCTTTTAGAAAATTTTAATAGTCGTCTCAATTTTGAGGTGGTTTGGTTCAAAACAAACTTATGGCATATATAGTCTGTTATCGGGCCCTGAACTAAGTCTTAGGGATAGAAATACACTGAGAACAAGGACCATGCCTTCAAAGAGTTTACAGTATAGAGCAGAACACACAATAAATATATTTTAAAATATATTTGTAATAGATACTATGATGGAGACATGTATGTGCAAGATATTATAGAAACTCAGAGATGGAGTTTCTTTTCTTTTTTTCTTTCTGTGGCCTAGTCAGCCCGCCCTGGGGGCAGGGCTGGTGTGGCACATAGTGCCCGGATAGAACTGTGGTCTCTGTGCATTTGTCTGAGCTTGCATAAGCAGGCACTTTAGACCACTGAGCTATCTCTCTGGCCCAGAGATGGACTTTCTAAGGGATAGTGAAGCATCAGTGCCTAAAATGAATCTTAAAGAGGAGCAGTGGTTAACCATTGTGAGTAAGCAGCAAAGTGGGAGCAAGACCAGTCCATGCCAAAAGAACACCACATACAGTCAGCTGTACTAGAAGACAGCATGGAGTGTTCTGAGAACTACAAGCAATTCACAGTTGTGAGAACTGGAGAGGCGTGGAAATATTGTCAACTGACCACACTTAATGCTGAGTGTAAGCTGTATGACAGTGCTGCTGAATGTTATCACTTGTATGAAAAGGGCGCTCTATAATAGTGTGTGCTGGCGTACACACTGACCGTATCTGAAAGTATACACAAGGGTGTGCTTTAGAGAGCTTACTATTCTCTACATGCTCCTCTGAATTTTTGGTTTTAAAAAATGTTATACGTATCCTACAACTCTTATTTTAAAAAAGAGCTTTTATAGAACACACACACACACATAGACAGGGAGCTGCAAAATGATACTGGAATGATGCTTAAAAAATGAATCTTGATCTCAAATTGGAGAAGACTTGCCAAAAGGGCTAAAAAGGCTTTATATTTTATATTTCAAATAGATCATTCTCATAATTATGTGGAGGATGAAATAGAGAAAGATAAAACAGGGTAAAGTACTCTTTCCAAATAAGGAATTGAGGGGTGCTTCAAGGTAAATGAAGGGTGAGACACCCCTAAATTAATGAAGTAACCCTAGGAATGTAAAGCAAAAATATTTTCTTTCAAAAGGAGACAAATCAAGACTTGTCATAGTGGCGCATGCCTGTAATCCCAGCACTGGGGAGGCTGAAAACAGGAAGATCACTAGGAATCAGAGCGGCTATAGTGACCCCTTGTATCAAATACATTGAAAGAGAGAGAGAGAGAGAGAGAGAGAGAGAGAGAGAGAGAGAGAGAGAGAGAGACAGAGACAGAGACAGAGACAGAGACAGAGAGACAGACAGAGACAGAGAGAGAGAGCAAGAAATGAGAAGAATTTTGTGGCTGTTGGATGACAGAGGTTAGAGAAGTGTACGCAAGGGCTCACACTAAGTGTTGCACATCTAGGGCATCATCTGCCCAGGGTTGGCTCCCAGGGAAAGGAGCACTATATACTAGCTCCCTCGTCTGAAAGGGAGCGTATTTGCAGAATGAGAAAAAGAACAGGTTGTCGTAAAGCCCATGTAGGCATAGTGACAGAAAATGTTGGAAACTGGAATAATTTCCAGTATTAGGAAATTGAAGTAGACTAGTCTTGGTGAATATTAGCCTTGATGAATTATCTTGGAGAATCTTCTAATTCTATTATAAATAAATATATCCTTTGAAGAGAAATTCTTGGCCCCCTAAAGATGGTGTTTAAATGAGTCAGAGATGGAGACAGAATAGTAGGGAAAGACATGGACTGCAGCCAGTCTTGTAGCTAGTAAGATAGTTCTTCACCCAGGAGTATCTAAATAGACTGACAGATTTTAGAACACACTTTTCAAATTCCTACAGAGAAATGATCTTTGTATTATGTTTTAGCTGCCTCTATAAAACCACATAGAGAAAAAGATATGTAGAGAACCCACTTACACAGCATCTGTTCTCTTCTCCTCTGCACCCCTAACGTGATTCAGAGTCCTTCTGGAACATGGTTCTTCCTGTGGAACTGCAAGGAAGCAGTGTGAGTTCTTTCAGAAAGTGCTTTTGGTAAGGAAATGAGGCTGGCTTAACGGACAGGGCAAGTGAGGCTGACAGAATGTCCCAAGAAACCAAGCATACCTGCCAGGAAATTAAAAAGTGACTCCTGGGAGCTTTGGAGAGGACAGAAACATTTGAATGGCCTGCAGGGTAGGATTTTAAGCAAGAATTCAATAGCCTTATCCCCTTTGTGATGCTCTTTTAAAAGAGGGAATCTATATAAGCAAAGGCTCATTCATAGATTGTATTATTTAGTTCAGAGAAAGAAGAGAGAGCAAAAGATTCAAATAGAGGAGCGATTTTAGGAGCTGTTAACAATTCACATTTCATCTTCTGACTATGAAAAAAGACAGTGGGTGTGTGGGTAAAGGCTGTCAAATACAAGAGAAAGAAATGAAAGGTTAGATGCCTTGCTCTTGTTGCTGAAGTGATTGATAAGGCAGTTTCTATCGGTGAATCCTACTTGAATGAGAAAATTTACTTGTGATTCTTTCTAAAAGCAGAAGAATAGATTTGTTGAAAGCTCAGAGTTCCTGCCTAATCTAACCCTCTGTGACTTAAGGGAAGACTTTTTTCTTGTGATTTATTATTTTCAAGAGAATGATACATAATTCTCAAGGCAAAAATTCAGTCTTGTGGTTTCCATAGAGACAGCTCATTTGAAATCCTACCTGAGCTTCGAACATTTTCTCATGTCAGTGGCCGCTGATTCTTCCTCCTACCACCTGTAACCCTTCTCCCACTCAAATGCACCTAGATCTACTTCAAAAACCTAAGGAAATTGTTTTTCTTCTGTGGAGCCCACTCAGCAGCCATACTACAGAGAATTTTGCTAAAGAAAGATTATCTGAGACATAAGAGAAAATGAAGACTCTTGAAAAACAAAAGACTCAACACACATTCAGAATCAACCATATAAGGTCTTACTTAAAATTACCTTTACTCTTGCACTGTATAACCTCCAGGAAATTTAGAATTCCATTTTTAATGTTCTCAAGGTAGTATCTACTACATTGTAGAGACTTAATTTTAACATTTATTGGAAGTATAAAATAATTTTTCTTGTCATAAAATTGTTGGTAATAGTAGCACTTACAATTTTAAGTCAGAAATCAATAGTTTCACTGTCAGGTACACCCCACAGCATCATCTGTAATTTTCTTTTATGTTGACCATGAGTCATGGACTGTTTCCATAGAAACAGTTCCATCACATGGCAGAAAGAAAATCATGCACAATTACTTAATGAAAAATTTCAGGGTGTCTCTCTGTCTGTCTGTCTGTCTATCTATCTATCTATCTATCTATCTATCTATCTATCCATCCATCCATCCATCTAATTTTCTTAGAACCTGGATTATCAATGCTTTTAGAAATATTGATGAAATTTCAAAAGAAAAATTTGATGATTATAAAGTGTGTGACATTTAAAAAAGAGGAGACTATCAAGCGTTACTGGTAAGTATACCAAGGGGCTCCTCAGCTAATCTAGAGAACTTTTAAAATATGAAACATTGCATTTTAAGACAGAAACAAGGGTCAGCCAGATAGCTCAGTGGATTGAAGCTCCTGCTTAGGCAGACACAGGGACTGGGGGTCCAATCCCCAGGCCTGCCATGCTGGCCCACCCCAGGGGCTCATTGAGGTGGCCACTGAGACTGGGTGTGGTGGCATGCACTTGAAATCCCAGCACCTAGGAGGCTGCAAACAGGAGGATTACTATGAGTCCTATCTGTATAGTGAGACCCTGTAGACCCTGCAGACCCTGTACTAAATACATTCATAAAATATAAAAACAAGAATTTCATAGAATTTGAAAATATAAAGGCATAAATTGTCTACTCCAGATAAATGTATATATAATATATATTCTGCAATATAAAAATGACTACAGAAATTATATTGTATACATTCACCTATTGCTGTAGTCATTTTTTGAATAATTAATTTTTTAAAGAGGAAAACCAAAAACAAATAACAAGAAAAAAACAGAAACAAGGCAACATAAAACAATACAAATGGTACAGAATTTCAAAGCAAGAATAGAAAATCAACAATTGTTGTTATATTTCATATTGCTATCATAAAATTTGTTGCTCAAATTACCAAATATAGGCATGTAAGATTGATCAAACAATTAAACATTAACACTTCCCTTCAATAAACATTAGTTTTTTTCTTTGTACTTTGTACTTTTTAGTTTTTATTTTAAAGACAGTATAACAATAGCAAATAGGACACTAGAGAAGGTACAAATTTAAAAGAACAAGATGAAAGGAATTCAACTGTGGTTGTTATATTGTTCATTGCTGTCTTCTGCGTAGTTGCTCACATTACAGGTATTAGCATATAGAGTTTGTCAAAGTAAAAAAATTTTGAACATTAACTGCTACTTTCAAAACACTGATAGAAATTAGTAGTACAATCATCTTAGCTATCCTATGTACATACTTACTGATTTTTCCCTTTACTTCCTATCTTTTCTCCTGTCCCTCTTCTCCATCATTTATTCCTTATGTTCAGTTTCTTTTTATTTTACTATAGCTATTGTATCTTTCAGATGTTATTTACTGTTTCAGGTTCTTTACACCAAGGGACAATATAATATTTGGTACAGTTATATATTTAAATCTTCAGGCTATTAAAACCAGGAAATGTGTGTGCCAAATCATTGACCATACTTGTTGTGATAAAATAGCTCTTATCACCTAACCACCTCCATCATACTCTACAATTTAATTGAATGCTGAGCAACTTGAGGCAGGTAGATTGGGAGTTGAAGGCCAGCATGCGCTATGTAGTGAGGCTCTCACAAGAAGTAAAAGCAAAGAAAAGCAAATATTGTCAAAACAAACATCATGATTTCAAGGAACTGCTGAACTGAGGCTGATGAGTATACAGAGGAAGATTCCCCACAAAGGCTAATCCTGATCAAGTGAAAACTTCAGGCTTAATGTGATGAGAAGTGATCTTGAGAAGTTTTGAGGCTGAGCATGAGAAAATGAGGGCAGGATGAAAAATTTGGAGAGTGAAATTGGAAAAACAGAGCAGGCCTTGGTGGGTTATTGGTGCACATCTCCTACGCCTACATAAGCAGTACTTTAGGATATACACCTACAAACTGTATTGTCATCAAGTGAAAGGGCTTTAATAACTTGTCCTCTGAAATTGTAGAAGGGAGTGACTACCGGACACTACATGATGACATCCATCCTATTGTCTGGAAAATCAATGTCATCTACCATAAATTTATCTTGAATTATGTTTCTGCATAGTCACTGTCCTGCTTTTTATACTTTAAAATCCTTTAAAGGATTTGTACCTTTGGTTCTGAAACACAGACAGATGTGAGACAAAGCTCAAAGAACCCTTTATTCTTTTTCAGTACATTTAAACTATTCATTCTCACTGCGAGTAGCTTTATCTTCTCAATCAGAATATGAAACTGTATTGGTAGAATATATAGGTGACACCTACAGAAAGCAATTTCAAGCTTACTGGGAAGAAACCAACTTAAAAAGTTATCATTACAATGTGAAATCTTTAGTTTTGATCCCTGCTGAAATGCAAACAGCTCTGAGAGAAGTGAAAATAATGGAGGTTTTCAAGTCCTCCATTTATACTTGAGTCTGAATGAATGCTTGCATGTGAGAATAGGTTTGCTTACAGGACGGAGATTAAAAACTGGTAAAGTAGAGAGGAGATGCTAGAGTTATTTTGTACTTCTCTCCAACAACCCGCAGTTGTCTGAGTTTGGGAGCCTGTAGAACTGACTGGAAAATGGTAGAGGTGTGCTGAGACAGCATTTGTGTTGCCTGCACTGATCTGCAGTTGAAAAGTATTTTTCTTGATCAGACACTGATTGTTTAGTATCTTTGTAGCCTATGATGTGAAACCAGCAAACTCAAATCCATTCACTGTCCATGTAGCATCCATTTTGACTATTGGGAATCATATTTGTAGCTTTAATACTTAATTCCATAGTGAAAATAAGTAACCGATGGGCAGTGCACAAGATTAGTTTTTTTAAATCCAGGTCTTCTCCATTTGGCAGATACAATTTTGGCATTTCTCTGAACTAGCTTCCCCTGAGTATATGTCTGTAAAGTTATATTTTTAACATATGGCTTTTGTTTGGTAGCGCTGCGCATGAAACCCAATGCCTTGGGTGCGATGAGCCCATCCTCCACCACTGAACTCCAGCCCCAGCCTCTTTATATTTTAATAATTTTAAATCACTATAACATCTCAGAATTATGCTCCATACTAATTTATATCATCCAGTAAAAGTCTATTGACTTTCAAAATCTACTTTACACTCATTTTCATGGAAAATGGAAGTAATTTTCATTATTCTTAGGAATCTGTGAATATCAAAAATATATACTACACACAAATATGTTTGGCTATATGTAATATTTAAAATGTAAAGTACTATAACACTAAGTATTGGTACATTATTTTTTATTTTATTTATTTTTAGTCTTATAATTAACTTTTCCCTCTTTTAATGCCAAGACATCAATAATAGTACTAGTTCACATTACATACATAATCAAATAGAATGATGTTTTTGTTTGATGTTGGGTTTCTCTTTATGCATTTGGAATCACAGTACTGATAATTATAAAACTTCTCTTTGAAAAATGACATAAGAAGCAAGAAGGATTTCTTTCATCTTCTTTCCCAGTAATTTTCTGTTGCTTTGGACACTGAGAAGGACTTGGACCATGTTACCTCTCAAAGTTTCAATCTACATAGAGTCCTCCCATACATCTCTAAGTTTCATCAGTTATATTATTACTTTACACATGGAAGATATGGAATATGTGGTTTTCTATAAGCTTAGCCTGAAAGTTGGGGCTACAGAGTTGACTTCTAGTTTTTAATTATAGGACTTCCATTTATAGGATCTTTTTCATTGCCACTGGTTAGCTTTAGACTGTTCATTTAATTTATTATCCAAACCCACATTCTTAAGAATGAAATGGAACACTATTAATAACTGGCTAAGTTTCATGGATGTTAAAACCAAAATTGTCCTTAGGAAAGCCAGAATTTATGATTACCCTGTACCACCCAAACCCTGGATTTCTCTTTAAAATATGGATAATTACTCTTTTCTTCTTAGGTGACAGAAGACTACATAAGATAATGTGCTTAAGTCTTTTATCACAGTGCCAAACCTCTTAGTAGGTTTAGGGGTGGGGCAAGTTATTTTCAAACACAATATTCATCACTATCATCATTATTATCATCATTGTTATGTTAGCTCATTTGGGATGTTATCTCAGAATATATAGACTCAATGACTTAAAAACAACATAATTTTATCAAAGTTTTTGACAATAGCAAGTCCAAAATCAAGGTGTGACAGGTTCAATGTCTAGTGGCTAAAGACTGTTTCCTGGCCTGTTCTTGTGTGTCTTTGCATACAGAGGGAGAGAGGGAGATTTCAGGAACCTCTTTTCTTTTCTTCCTCCTTTTCTTTCCTTTTTAGTGTATTTGGTGCAGGGTCTCACTACACAGCTTGGACTTATGGTGATCCTCCTACTTTCAGCCTCCCCAGTGCTAGGGTTATAGGTATGCCCCGGACTCTGACTGGCTTAGCCCACCCTGGGGGCAGGGTTGGTATGACATGTGGTTCCAGGAATAGAAGTTCTGTCCCTGTGCTTGCCTAAGCTGGCCTAAGCAGGTGCTTTAATCTGCTGCGCTATCTTGCAGGCCCTCTGGGACCACTTTTCAAAAAGAGTAATGAGAGTTTTGTCTTTCTATCTAGTCTTTTCTCAAAGACACCCCCCAAATTTATTCACTCTGAGGATTACCCTTTAGCTTATGATTTTGTAAGGATACATTGATTCAGTCTATATTACTATCATCATTAGACTTACCAATATATATGATGAATTTGTTGGTGAGAAAACCTATCTCAGGCAATTATACTAAAGTTTGCAGATAAACCAAGAAAATCATGATGTATCAGTTTATTTATGTTTCTAAGAGCTTTGTAAGAACAAAGAAGCCTGATAAAAGCTCTAAAGTTTTTATGAATTATAGGATTTACTTAATGTACTTTCTATTCCTAATAGCAATACCACAGACTGATTACACAGATAGAGTACTTTTTAAAGAAGAGGAATGATTTTTCTCACAGGTAGAAGGTTAAAGGACTACATCTGGTGATGCTCATCTTGTGGACAATAGTCCTGAGGAAGAGGAAGGCAGTCTATATCAGGAGTCAGGGTGCATGCATGCACATGTGCATCTTCTTTAAATTTTTTACCCTTTGCTTATAAAAACAGCAGCATTCGATCTTGGGAGGAAGGCAGCACAATGACCACATCTAATCTACCCACCTCTGAAGATCCATTATGGTTTACATCTAAAATAGCCCCACAATTTCATGTACTTGGAAAGTGATTAGATTATGGGGTACTAGAGATGATTTCCTCTTAGGGTTGAGATCTAAAAATCCCTGGTGGCATGTCCTGGGAGAGTATTTCTCCCTTCTCTGGCTTCTTTTCTCTTCTTTTTTTTTTCTGGCCACCATGATGTGAGCAGTTTTGCCCCTGCTGTGCCCTTCTGTTACATTGTTTCTACCTTGGAGCTGTTAAGCCATCAGCTAAACTTCCGAACTGTCAGCTGAAATAAAGCTCTCCTCTAAGTTATGGGGTCAGGTATTGTGTCTCCATGAGGAGGACAGTAACTAAGACAAAGCCCCTCTGAAAACATCTCAGTTAGGTTAAGTTTCTCCCCTCTTGGTGCTTTCAGTAAAGATTAAATTTCTACACATGAAGCCTTGGGGGACACAGTTAAATAACATCCAGACTATAGCAGAGAACATCCAAGAGTCTCATGGGAAGCTGAGTTATGGAAGCTAACCCTCTGTATGAAGTCACAGTTTCCCATGAGTGGCACCAGATAATAGTTCTGTAGAAGAAATGAGATCTAAACAAAATGTAGTCCAGCTGGGATATGCAAGAATAATCAGGAAGGACGGTGATGGAGAGTCCATGCAGCAAACTAGTACTGAGAAATCTGTCAAAGCAAAATTGCCAGGGATATTTTGAAAAGACAGGGGTTCATTGATCCCATATGATTCTTCAGGCCTAGAAAGTTATGTTGAAGTCTTGATAGTAATAATGAATACATATGCAGCATTTTTACAAAGCAGGTACTATTTTAACTACTTTAAAAAATTAATCCACTTAATCTATAAGCAACTAACTTAAATGTGTGTTAGTATCCCCTTTGTAGACAAGTAAACTAAAGAAAAAAATTAAATAACTTGCTCAAGGCTGTACAGCTAGTAAGTGACAGAATTATGATCTGCTCAGGCTTATTTGCTTCAGAATCAATTTATACTTGTTAATTCACTAAATCAGTCAGAATGTAGAATGTCTCATTTTTAACACTTAAACCTAGAGAGGTTTCAAACATTAGGAAACATGGCTAGTACTTAGCAAAATGGTTCCTACAAGGAAACAATTGATTTAATTTAGTCTGGAATTTAATTTTATGGATATTAAGGTACAGCTTTCTTAATGTCATCAGAGTTATGAAAGTATTTGATCCATTGACTTATTTAAATCATAAGGCACACTGTGCACAAGGTCCAGGCTGACAGATGCTAATCATCAATAGGAAAAGAGAATAGATTTTATGTCCCTTCGGAGAGAATTTTAAGAAAGAAACAAAGATTAGCTTGGACATAAGGAAGAGCATCTTGACTGTAATAAGTGAGAAGATGCTGGAAAGAGCTCTGAAGAGTATTTGGGAAATGTTCATCCTTATAAAGCTTCAGAAGAAGAAAGGATAATTATATCTGTCCTAGTTGGCTTAGAAGAATGTTCTGTCCAACGGCAAGATGATGTGATGGGTAGGAAAATGGCTCTAACATCTTTCCTGATGGAGAGATTTAAGCTTCTAAGATTCTTACTTGATATTTATGAAAATCATCCTAAATGATGATTTTCATAAATATCAAGTATTTATGAAAATATCATACACTACAAACATTCATACACTTTGGTTACTTGTGCTAATATGTAAAGCCAAGTACGGAGGAACACTTTCTTTAGCTATGGCCAGGGACTCAGGAGTGGTGACAGGGCACTTGGCTGGGAAGACATTGATTCAGGGGCTCTTTATGGAACAGCTTAGTTATGGCTCTTACATTGCCTACTACTCAAACTTTTATTCAAGAGAAGTTTCCATACCACTGAACTTTAGGATTATTAATGGAAAGGAGACACAGTGGATGTTCAATCTTCAAATGCCAAAACAGTTTCTTGAAGATATAAAGCTGTCTGTGCCTGCTAAGTGCCTTCTCCACAAGACAGGCTGAATAAAACTCTATTGTATTTATGCGCTAACACAAAATCAGACTCTCATCCAACAGGATGGAGTTTGGAATTTTAGGCTTCAATGCAAACATCAGTAAGGGAAATCATTGTTCTTGTTTCATGTCTTGTCCAGGTTTGGTTTTCTAGACAGAGACTTGCCTCAGTCTTTTCATGATTGAAGATATTTGAAAATAAGCAAACAAGGAAATAAACAAACAGTAAAACCCTTATCAGGCTGGGCCTCAGTTCAATCCTGGGTTCTGAAAAAAAAAAAAAAAAAAAACAAGAACCCTTACCAAGACAAGAGGATTATTTGGTAGGCATCAGCTTCTTGTTTCTCCCTCCATCGGTTATTATATTTCAATCCAGAGTATCTCCTGCCAGTGGAAAGTAAGAAGTCCTTGGCACTCTGGAATTTTCTATAGCAGGGCCAAACATCAGTAGTGTGAATCAAGAAAAATCAGACCTGTTTTTTGGACCAGAGAGACAGAAAGAGAGAGGGAGGTTGGGAGGGAGGGAAGAAGGAGGGAGAGAGCTAAGCAGAGTGTGTTGGAAGGCCACTCTGAGTAGTACCCATTCTGGGTAGAGAAAGGAAAGACTCAGGTATATTTAGCTCTTTTGAATTTTCCAACTGAACACAGAGGGAAATTAAACCATAATATGGAAAGGTCAGATCATTTCATCACTGTCCTTTCAAAACTGGGAAATTACATTATGAAATGCAGATGGCATCTTGAGGTTAAAATAGCAAGTTATTATTACCACATAGCTTATCGGAGGTAGTTTTCATTTTTATGCTTCATGTAGGAAAATACAGTTTAAAAAAAATCTCTTCCTTTTGGCCTGTTCTAAATGATGACAGTGGAAACATAATAATCATTTAGCTTGCTTCTTACAGAAATAAAAAAAACAAAAGGATTTATTGCAGATGAAAAGTATATGTGAAAAGATAGAGGCAATCAGAGTTTAGAGAGAAACAACTGTCTTCAAATAAAGCTGTCATTCATTTCAAAATGCAGCATTAGGCTATTGAAGAAATCACTAAATTCTGTTAAAGCCATTACCAGCCATTGCTATGCATAGATATAAATGGTGATGTGTCTATTCAACCCTCACAGCTAAAGTGTTATATGGTCTTAGGTGCCAGGTGGGAGTGCAGTGACACGTGCTTATCTATGCATGTGCTTTTGCTGTAAACTACAATCCACCACAGACTCTGACACACATAGGTCAGAACCAGTCTGAATTTTATTTTGCCTTTGTGTCAAGGATGTCACTAAGAGGTAAAGAGTGTGGGAAACAAAATAAGCCTCGGGGAAAGTTGTAGGTGCAATGCACTGCAGATTTTACTGAAGTATGAAAATTATAATTTCAAGATATTTATAATCAAAGTCATCAGGCCAGTACTTTATTTTCTAACTTCTTAACCCATTTGATTTCTGACTTGATTCAATAAATTAATAGAAAAGAAAGGCATATATCTGAGGCTAGCTAGAAGTCTCTGAGACGGTTTGTGCAAATTATAAGTTCAAAGGGAGAAATAAATGGCACTGCAAACCATTTGAGAAAGCAAAGAACAATTTGGATGTACAAAAGCTTAGACACCATCTTATCATCTTTGATGGACACCTGCACTGCAAATAGCTTGCTACAGGTACACTTTCAGCACCGCATGAAAGACTATTTTTGATCATATTGTCTGCTTCACATTTTGGAGTGAATTAACAAATGTTCAGCTCCGGGACCTGACTCCTCATGTGCCTGCCTTCTAATTCTCCATGAATGCGAAACACTTTAATCACAAATTCCATCTCAGTGTTCACAGACAATTCCTCCCCACCTCTTCCAGTGTTCTTCCCTTCTACACCTTCTTCTCACATATAGTTCATTGATGTTTTCACATTAAATGGACCTTATTGGTCACCATCTGTTCTGGAAAAGTGCGAAGATGGAAAACGTGGTCTTCTATTTTCCAACACAGCATCCTGGCCGTGATTTTGTATGTGCGCTCTGTTAATTTCGTTGTATCATTGTGTTGAAGAAAGAGAATATGCCCTTTAAACTTCCCAGAGCCATTGCTCCTTTCTCAGGAAAAATACATGACTTTTGTTAATAAAAAAAATATAAGTCTTGGGCTAGGGATGTTGCTCAGTGGTAGAGCTCTTGCCTTGCATGCACAAGGCCTTGGGTTAAATGCCCAGCATCCCCCACACACACCACAGAAAAGAAAAAAAAGTAAATCTTTGGGTGTATTTGGGTGGTCTTTACATTCCCTAAGATAAAGAAGAAAGTAAATACTTGGATTTCTAAAGGCTCTGCCAGTTGTATTATGCCAAAGGGCAAAATACAAAATAACTGACCCTTTGTTTAGGAGAACTGTGAGTAAATATGTGAGGATACAACACTGCACCAAATGTTAAGGTGGGTAGTTTTTCTTCTCTATGTAGTAATATAAGGAAAACTGGCTGAGTAAGATATATGGAGAAACAGAGAGACGATGCCAAGGGGAGAAAAAGTGATGATAAATGATAAAAAGTGCATAAGGTTGTCAACACATATTTCCCAGGGTTAAAGTGGATGCGGGACTTACAAAACAGACATTCTATCATTTGATTTTATTTATTTTTCACTGCTACAATGTAAACCATCGTTTTTTTCTCCACTTTAGTAAAGTCTGTTATTTGTACAAAAGATCTGTTGGAGTGATTCTGAGGGATCTGAGTCTCATTCTGGGTGTCAGCCCTGTATGTAAGACCAGAATGACAATAAGGATTCAAAAGAGACCGAGCAGTGTTGGAGGTGACCATGAAAATATATCTAATGCTCCCACAAATCCCAGGGAAAATATGAAATTCTAATAATAGATGTTAAAGCACTAAGGTTCAATTATTTTACTCTGAAGTCAGAAAATGAGGAGTTACATATAAAATACAGCAAAGCCACCGTAGAGGAAGTGGAAGAGTTGGCGCTTAGTAAGTGCTGAATAGACCTAGGTCCCTTTCTTTTCATAGAAGCAAATTAGAGGCCCAATATTTCCAGAAAAGTATTGGGGAAGATGTAACTTGAGGGCACAAAGAGACAAGGGCATGAGAGTCACTAACAATGATTTCTTGCTCCTGTGGTTTCCTACGGGGCCTCCTGGGAAAGCTGCAAACTCCTGGGTGAATGTCACATATAATGTTATACAATCAATGAGGAAGGAACTTGTCTAGGAATTTAGTCCTCTTACTACATGTATTTTTATGCATAAAAGATTTTGCACACTGACCCAGGAGCAAAGCTACTCTTGTCCCAGTACGCCTTAAGCACTTAGTGCTGTGTCATTTTAAGTACTAGAGAAGGTAGAGTTCATGCATTCAAAAGCAGTGACTTAAACTTATCTGAGACACATGCTCTACTCTTGGATTCTTTCTGGCTTTGCTGATCCTTCTATTTGCATCTGATGCTTTCTACTTTTCTGTTCAATTATTTTACTTTCCTCCCTCTCTTCAGCATGAAACATACTACTGTCAATGTGTTTATGCCTTTGTAGATAGTTTAAAAGCATCCATTGGACTCACATGCCATGTTTTTCTTTTCTTTTTAATTTTTTTCTATAATTTTATTAAGAAACAAATAGCAATGAGACAGTTTCAAACCAAATTGGTAGGACAGTTTCAATAATTAACACATTGCATACATTCTTCCTGGTGGTTAATTGCGGTACAAGATGTGGACTTGATATCCTATTTACAAACACCATTAGAACAAATCCCTCTATTCATTAAGAGAATGTAACTATGTATCTATCCTAACCATTTTGAATACACAGATACAAAATGGACATTCATCTGTATCCCTTTTTTGTTTAGTTCTGTTATTTGAATATTATAGGTGTGTTAACTCAGCAAAATATTCTAAGAGTCCAGTAATTCAGTTCTCCTAGGTGAAGCAGAGAATAGCTGCCTTAGGCCACCTTGTTTTCTGAGCGTTGAGACTGCTGCCCATTCAATATACAGCACCTATCAAATAGTTAAGATAAAATGATTGGACAGTTCATTAGAGGTTAAGCATATTGACAGAAAGCTTCATAATGGTAAGACAAATCCAGTGAGGTAACTGAGAACATCAGAAAGAACAATTGTATATGAGAGCTGAATTTAGATGTCTGGGGAAGGCCACCAAAGATAAAAAGAGAGAGCAGGACAAGGGTGATCTTGGTGTATGCATTTAATTCCAGTCAAAGTTAAAGAAAAAATAGAAATGTAACAAGATAGGAAATGTAGGATGGGACACTGTCTCAGTTACTCTTCTCTCATTGCTGGGACAAACACCCGACATCCAAAATCAAGGAAGGAAAGGGTTCACAGTTACTGGAGATTTCAGTCCATACTTGGCTGGCTCCAAGGCAGAGTCGCACAGTGCAGAGAGCATGCAGCTCAGGGTGGTGGAACAATGATGCCAATGGAGAGAGTCTGTCTTTCTGTCTCTTATATTGCATTTAGGTTTTCTGTCCCAGGCTGGGGGACGTACACACATCCATAATCCCAGCAGCACTAAAACCCATAATCCCAGCCTTAGATCACCTATAATCCCAGTGGATCATGAGTTAATCACAAACTCTAGATGTCCCCGCCCCATGACTGCATGAGGCTTTGGGGGGACAACTAGACACAAACCATAACATTCTACCTCTGGACCCACAAAGTCTCATGCACATCCCTTTGTGTGCAAGACATATTAGTTCATCTCTAAGAGTTGCCAAAGTCCCAAGTTTCAGCATTGCTGAAAAGTCCAAATTCCACGTCTCCTGCCAAGATCCAAGGCAAACTCTTAACTGTGAACCACTGTACAAAAGAAAATTTAAACACATCCTATATTCAAAGGCACAAGATAAGCATTACCATTGCAAAAGTTGCAAACAACAGGGGAATACAAAATACTGGGACCAACACAAGTCCAAGATCCAGCAGGGCAAACATTAAATCACATAGTTCCAACTGGAACATCCAAAGCAGTCTGCGCTGAACTGAAAGGTCTTATGTGGCTCGGCCCCTATGGCACTCGTGGTGGTAGCTCCCACAGCTTCTTTCTTAGGCTGACTTTGCTCCCTCCTTGCAGCTTTGCTTAGATGATCCACGTTCCTGGCTTTTCCAAACTTCTGGGGTTTCCACTGAATAGGCTTCTCACTCAAAACTTTACACACAGCCCTCTCAGGGGCACAGTGCTTGGCCTCCCAAGTCTTCTTCTGAAATCTGGGTGGAAGCTGTCTTAACTCACAACTCCTGCATTCTGAATGCACCTAAAACCAATGCCACATGGATGATGCCAAGGTCTGCTGCCAGCTGGAGCAGCAGCAGGCTTTCCTCTCTCCTGGCTGTAGGGGTTGAGTGCCTGGATTGCTGAGCAATCTGACCCTGATTCCGAGGAACAAATTGTCCATGCAGCTGCCACTCTGGAACATGGTGTGGCTGCTGCCACCACCATTCTGGAACATGGGGCTCAGTGGCTTTCTCCTCCAGGCAAAGTCCCTGGCTTTTGCAGTTCTGAGGCTGCAAAGGGTGGAGACCTGCTGCCTCCTGTGATGTCCTCAGACCATCCTTTCCATTCCCTGGTTCCTTCCCAGTAATGGAGATCCTCTCAGCTCCATCTTTGCAGTCCATAGCTTTCCTGGTGCTTCCTTTCTGGTCAAGCTCATGATATTTTAAATCATCCTGCTGTACTCTGCTCTTGATTCTCAACATAAATCTGGCTAGAAGCCCCCAATAACAACCATGTCACTGCCCTGATATTTGGCTGCTTTTAAATATCTTTTTAAAGATTAGTCAGTCTGCCATGCTTAATCCCAGTCTTAGGCTAAGTCTCTGGGCATAAGCAGAAGTCAGACAGACTTTCAGCCAAGCCATAGCACAAATGATCCAGAGTCCAACAACCAATGCAGTCCTTTCCAGCAGAAACCTCCCCAGCCTGGACTTTAGAGGCAGGCTTCCTGACAGTCGTCTTGTCTGAGCTCTGACCAGAATCTCCCCTACAGAACAGTCAAAGCTAGTCCAGCTTTTTGCAAGTAGATGACCTTGCTAAACATTTCCTGTCTCTTCCCATAAGCCATTCCCCAAACCTTGTAATCCACATGGTCAGGTTTAGCCACAGCAACAACCCAATTCTCTGGTATCAAATTCTGTCTTAGTTACTCTTCTCTCATTGCTGGGACAAATACCCAACATTCAAAATCAAGGAAGGAAATGTTTATTTAGCTCCCAGTTACTGGAGGTTTCAGTCCATACTTGTCTAGCTCCAAGGCATAGTCACACAGGGCAGAGAGCATCTAGTTAAGGGTGGCAGAACAACAATGATGGCAACAGAGAGAGGCTGCCTCTGTCTCTCTTACATTGTATTCAGGCTGTCTGCCCCAGGCTGTGGAAAGTACACACACCCCAGAAAGTACATAATCCCAGAACTGCCAAAACTCATAATCCCAGGCTTGGATCATCTATAACCCCAGTGGATCATGAGTTAAACACAAACTCTAGATGTCCCCTCCCCATGACTGCATGAGGCTTTGGGAGGACAACTAGACACAAACCATAACAGACACTATTACAGCTTGGGTTCCCCTGAGCTGTAATAGTGATATTACAGATAGGATCTGTGATATTCTTTGGAGAATGCTTTCAGGAGCAACTCTGGGGGACTATGAGAGTCACAACTTCAGGCAAAGGAAGAGGTTAACCTTGAGAAGTTGAATCAAGTTATTATTACTGCAAAACATCCTTGGGGGAGCTCCAGTGGTAGACTGGCTCTTCAGATTTATTGGAGATATAGAAAACCCAGCCTATTGCAGTTTTGACACCCTGACTATACCAGCCAGCCACATGGCATGACAATACTCAAGAAGGAGGCATAAGCATGTGTCATGAACTTGTTTTCAGCTAGGACTTTCTAAAAAGGGACTCAGCTAGGAGCTGTCAGATACCAGTTCAGCCATCTGGAGACCAGGTATTTGTCCTAAAAGGTGAGATCTGAGCTGGTGTCATAGTTTCTCCTTCATACTCCTGGTGGGACACACAGATTAAAATGCTACCCCAGAGCTCTGGGGCTTAGTCATAGTAATTACTATTCACTGATTGTTTCATTTATATTGGATTTATTTCTCACCTAAACTTTAAACTTTCAATGCCAGGCTCACATTTCAATAATTTTCCCTATCCTTGAAGAATTACTTTAGGCTGAATAATTAGTCAAATGTCCAGCACCTATATAATACAATAAAATTATGAAGTTTGGCCGAGTTCCGGGAGCCCCCAGACCCAGTCCTAGCCCAGGTCCGGTGAGTGTGCGGAGAGTTTCCTGCTACCCTGCACTGGCGGGACCAGTCC
>NW_004524811.1:1425147-1439531 GCF_000260255.1 Octodon degus
CCACTAAGAAGAATATATGCAGTGTATTATTTGTTGAAACTGTACTTCCGATTTGATTTGAAACTGTCTCATTGCTATATGTTTATCAATAAAACTGTAGAAAAAAAATTATGAAGTTTTCCATACTTTGAGAAGATATAAATGACCTCTTATTTATGAAGTTTTTTTCTTTGTCATATATGCACATAAATGGTACTTGAATGTGCTGGCACTGACAATCTGACAGAGCATTTAAAAGTCATAAAGGAGAGCAAGAGAGTGAGTGTCTATGACTGTGAGAGTCTAGATACTTTAGTGACAAAAACATTCAGCTGTAATCTGAAGACCAGTTTCTGTTTGCTGCTCTCCTATAGCTGACCATGTGCCACAGGAAAAAATCTCTCAGACTCCATGAGATTCACTTCCTTCTCTGCTGAAAGGTCAAGTATGATGTTTTCTACTATTCCCCTCATTAAAAGTTTCCAAGCTTTAGACCATGATGAAGATCCATGAGTAAAAGTCTGCCTGAGATTTCTGAGATCTAAAAAAGCACTTCAAAAATGCTGCATCAATTTCAGTAGGGGTTTATGAATGCATTCTTGAAAATTTAAGTTTTTAATTTATTTACTAATAGTAGTACATGAGCAATACATTCATCTTGAGCAACTGGCACATGTGTATCTTCACTATTTCAAGGTTCCTTCCTTCATCTCCTGAAAACTGAAATTTCACAGGTTGTATTTGATTCTGGGTATGTTGGCACACCCCTTTGATCTCAGTAATAAGAGGCTGAGGAAGGAGGATCATTGCAAGTTCAAAGCCTGTCTGGGCTACATAGTGAGTTCAAGACCAGCCTGAATTACAGAGAGACCTTGAATCAAAACATAAGACAAAAAAGAAAAAAATAAAAAAAAAAACCAAGCAAGTGAAAAATCCAAGTTACATTGGATACAGTAACTTAAGAGTGGTTCGATTATTTTTTAAATCAATATCTATAACTCCAATATGGTTGAACCTAAAGTGTTGCTTTTGCTTTTAGAATTAACGTTTTTTTTTTTTTATTTTTGTTTTTGGCAGAACTAGGGATTGAACTCAGGCCCTTGCGCTTGCTAGGCAAGTGCTTATTCTGCTGAGCTATCTCCCCAGCCCAGAATTAATGTTTTTGAAGAGAAGGGTGAGGAGAGATGGTATTTATATTTATTAAGGTTCTAAGCTTCAATGTCACTCATTTTTCAAGCCAGCAGTTTCACTAATCAAATGATAGATTTATTAGTTGTATGAAGAAGATGTTATAAAATGTGTGTCTATGTGGCATAGAATCTGGAACATAGATGGTTTGGAAGAATTTCAAAATGCTCAGCAAAGAAAGGCTAACCTCAAAAAAACATAATTTTAGACTGCCAAACTTAATTATGGGTTAGAATTAAATGTTCTCCATTAATGCAGTTATCCATTGAGCTGAGATTGAAGGAGCTCAGCAGAGGACTTTTTAATGACCTGTTTTGGTATAGAAGGCACTCAACTACTAACCAAGCAGACACCATTTACATAAGCACGACTTTGGCTAAATATTGTTCAGAATGCTAATTACATTCCGCATATAGGGTAACTTATTTTCTGATGTTAAGTAAATGCCCCCATTTAAGAACCAGGGTGAAAGGTGCAAGAGCCTGGCAGATATGTAGCTAGCATACAAAATGACACCATTTTCTACAAGGAAAAATATGAGCAAGAGATGAGGAATCATTGGAGCAAAGCTGTCTCTTCACTCACACTCTTCCATACTTAGGCTTTGCCCTTCCCACCCATCTTTAGGCACCTAGTGTTTTCATCTTTATTATATCTGTTCCTCTATAAAAGAAAATATAAAAAATTGGCCTTCAAGATTGGACATGAAACACACTTGTATTCAATTTACGGTAAGATTTATTCTCTGAGGCTGCATCATCAAGAAATCAACCAATAACAAATGCTTTGGATTTGCATTGTGCTCCTAAGGACTGCAAAGATTTAAGTACAGCATGTTGACCTTATGCAGTGATATTTCCAGCACTGGTGAGTCCTAGGCCAAAGCACTAAGTGATTGATAAATATGCATTAACTATCTTTGAAGTGAAAAGTGTTGATCATACCCGACTGACACATTTAAATTCCAATTTTCTTATTCATTCATTTTCAAGGTGGAAAAATAGCTGCATTCTTTTTAGTCTATCTAAGTCTGCCTTTATTTAAAAATAGGGCTTAAATTGATTAGGAGTTAAGCTACGCAATAAGAAACTTCACAGAGATTTTAAAATCTTTTTATCTCATGAAGAATATTTGAAATAAATATTTTTCACTGCATTGGAATTAAATGTGAGAGTCTAATTTCCAGTCTTATGGATGACCCACTACTATCATGGACTACTGGACTATATTGGAATATTTTGCTGAATTCATGCACCCGCAGTGTTTAAATGACAATGGAATACCCTTCTCTGACAAAGCTAAACAAAAAAGGGGGATACAAATGAATGACCTTTTGTATCTGTATATTCAAAATAGTTAGGATAGATATAAAGCTGCATTCCCTGAATTCAATGAATAGAGAGATTTTTTGAATAGTGTTTGTGGACAGGATATCATGTCGGCATCTTGTACAATGAATAACCACTAAGACAACAATGTACAATGTATTAATTGCTGAAACTGGGCTAGTAATCAGTTTTGAAACTGTCTCATTGCTATTTGTTTCTCAATAAAATTATTTTTAAAAATAAAAAAACAAATAAAATAAATGTGAGATTCCAGATACTTTAGTGACAAAAATATTCAGTTGCAATCTGAAGACCAGTTTCTGTTTGCTGCTGTCCTATAGCTGACCATGTGACCCTGGAAGAATCACTCGAACTCCCTTACATTCACTTCCTTTTCTGGTAAGATATCAGGCATGATGTGTTCTCCTTTCTCCTTCATGAAAATTACCAGGTATTATAGTTAAGAACCACGATGAAGATCCATGAGTAAAAGTCTAGAAGCAATGTCTCTGCCTCAGCTAAGTTTCTTTGGAATAATAATGCTTTATTTCTTAGCATTTCAGAACTAGATTTTTTTTTTTTTGATACCGGGGATTGAGCTCAGGACCTTGTACTTGTCAGGCAGGTACTTATTCCACTGAGCTATCTCCCCAGCCCCCTAGATTTGCTCTAGTTTGCTTCAGTTCCTGACAAGTCAGGGGCCTGGATGACTGAGGGAGAGGTCTGGAGTTATACAGATAGACAATGCTAGTCATGCTCCTTCTCTCCATGCTTATCATTCAAATCAAATACAGGAAAGGAGGAAAATCAGAGCAATACATACAAACAGAAAAAAAATTAGAACAATCTGTGATCTGGAAAAATTAAGCCAAGTAAAAATCAGCACTAAGGAAAATTTCTTCTTAGAGTAGAAGGACTGAAAGAAAGTGAGATGGTTTCAGCTGCTCCATGTCTTATTCTACAACTCCATACTAGCTGAAAGGAGCAGGAGGAAAGGAGAGAGAAGGAGAGAAGAAGGGTAAAAAGGAAAATGATCTGTAAAGCCATCAGGCATGATCTCAAATGCATTTCTTCATTGTAATTTTACACCACCAAAAAGTAATGAAAGAAAGCATGAACTGAGGAACTCAGATTTAATTGCATCATCTAAGAAATGATGTGATTTCTTTAGTAATCTCAGCACATAAAATTTTCAGTGAAATTGTACATATTTGTGAATTTTGATACAATGTTGTCCACAGAATTATAACTTTGCATCACAATTGTTGAAAAAGTCTTTCCATAAGATTTTCAGTTCAGATGCAAAACAAAGGATTAAACATTAAAATCTCACACAGAATTAGAATTCATCAGAAAATGTGTTTATATTGGACATTCATAGCATATTTGATGCTTAGACTAGAGATGACATTCTTAATATAGCAGCAAGCTGGGTATTTTTCTGAGAAAGTATCTTATTCAGTGTACATGCCATATTAATTACTGAAGTGTGATGAACAATAAGCTTAATAGTTACAATCGTCCTTGCCCATTCCCACCCTGGCTAACTTCATCCTAAGGGTCATTCCAGGATCAATGTACATTTTGTCCTCTTCTCTTTAGATGACCTGTGAGTCTGACACTGAACCCAAGAGGAACATGTACACTTTTGTACCTAAGGGCTAGGATTTGGTAGGATGTTCAAGGTGAAGTGCAAGTCACAAAGTGGGATAATCACTGGTTAGATGCATGTGTGCCTTTATTTCACTGCAGAAATGTTCTGCATAACAGAAATCTTATGGAGGATATCAACTATACAAGTGTAGTTAAGTGGGCTTAGGTTAGAAGTGACTACAGCAAAGATCATAAATAAACAAAATAAGGATAAAAGTTAAAACACAGAGCAAGAGACAAGTCTGGAGATCACACAGTGCACAGCATAAATATTTAATATTGATATGCAATAGTAATAACTTCCACATGAAACGTAACTTCACGGAGGTGAAGTCAGGAGAGGCAAATGATTCATTTGAAAAACAGTTTTATAGAGCATGTGAGGATAAAGAAGACCGAGGATTCATGACACGGTGATAGTACCTAAAGCTTCTATTTAGAGACTAAAACATCTCTTTCTGTGCAGAAGTGCCCATCTCTCAAATAGCTCCTGCTAATCATTGACCTGTATATAGAGGTAGGTTCATTGAACAAATAAGCAAAAAGAATCACTGGGGAAGAGTCTATATGATTTATATTAGTGGAAATCATGCCTCACTAAACAACCTGTATTCTCTCAGGCATAAATAGACCTTTTTAAAAAGAGAAAAAACAATGCCTTGTACATAAGGAGCCACCAGTGGAAGTAACTTAATTAGACAAGCAGACAGACTTTGACAAGGTAGGACTTCATGAGGAATGTCAGTAAGGGAATCTTTACAATGTTAAATGTGCATATATCCAAGGTGTTAGGAGACACGACTCATATGTCACATGGCAGGCCGGATTTCTAAAGAACATTTAAATGTACCTCTTGCGCTTCTATTGATTAGTCCTCAGGACCATACAGACTGAGGGAGCTAATTGTAGACCTTGTATCAAAATATTTCTATATTTCTGTATTATAATTTCTCATGCTGTTTCACGACAAGGACACCAAAAGCCTATTAGATTGTCACTGAAATCCCTTTAACTTTTATGAAGAAATTTGACCATTCTGGTAGATACAAAGCTTTAATCACTGAAGTACTGGGATAATCTTTTGAAATAGAAAACTGAGTTTGAAGCAAGAAAAAACAGCATGAAATAAATAACACATTTTCTAGTTAGGCTATAAATAAAATGATAGTATCAAATAAGGATCAGTGCTGAAGTTCAAGCTATGAATTGATTAATTAACTTATGTTCTCTGAGCAAGAGTTTGCATCTGAGTCTAATTTGTAAAGGAGAAAAATGTCAATTCAGTTGGTACAAATGTCACTTTAATCTTTATGTAAAGCAAAATTGAGGAGGCATTGCTATGAGCTAATTTCATCTTGGGGAAAGAAAGTTCTATACAGTCTGTGTCCAAATGGTTTTTACTTCCTCACCCTTCCATTCTTTAGTTTTTCCTATCGGTAGATTCCTGGGGTGAGAAAACTTATCACTCCTAATTTTCTCTCCTGGTATCTGACAAACTTCCAGTAAAACTAAATTATTTGATTCCTGTATTTCATATAACAGATCATGTTTACTAGTGTCATTTCCTGATATCTCAGGAATAATGAATATCTTAGATTTAAAGTCTATTTAATTACAATGATTTTTGGGTAGATATAAGGATGTTTTCTTAGTGAAACAAAAAACCTAAGAAGAAGATAAGGTTCCATGGTAAATGAAATATACATTACATGTGTTCTAATGCTCTGTCTTTGGTAGATAAAAATAAATTGTGGGAGGTCATGCATTTTAGAGTCTTACTGAATTTTATGACTTTAAATATGATTGTGCACTATTGACTTCCAAATACCAACTTTAGCCCTCATTCATCCTCCAAATATCTAACTTCTTCTTCCTGAAGAGCATTTTAGTCATTTCCAATGATAAAGATGACCAACTCTCAAATAAAATATTTTTAATCTGGATGTATTACCTTTCTTTCTAAGTCAACATTTCTGCTATTCCCAACTCTGTTAATGGCACTAGACAGGCACCAAAATATGGAATTATCTTTGGATTCCTGCCAATTTTCTTTCTCTTACGTTGCTCTGTTTCTCAATAAAAATACTTGAATGACAGCTCTCCAAGGTGAGCTTCTTAAGAAATGACTTTCAAACTCTTTCTGAGCTTCATAATTCATAGCTTTTATTTACTACAGGCTTCAAGGAATACCTGTGGCCTCCAATAGTAAATGATGACAACCTGTAAACCATACAAACTATACATTACACAAAAAGTAAAGTTACTGAAGTATAAATACAGGCCTACTGGACAGAATGTAAGACCATTTATAAAATAATCATCACACGCTTATTCCATTAGTGGACAGCTGAATTGTTATACATAAGTAGAAAAAAGAAAAAAACCTCATGAAAATCTCAGTTTTGCAAAGGATAGTCACACAACTAAAAAATAAAGTCACCCTTCAAAAGATTTTACATTTGCATAAGGACTAGGTTTTTTTCTTTCAGTGGAGTTCACTTCTATATGTCATATGAGATTATAGTAAATGTCAGCAATTAATTATAGAGAGTGTTTGTAATTCAGAAGAAAACATAGCAAGTTAATTCATTTTATTTTATGTATGGCTTACAAACTCAGTGTAATCTCTCTTGGAGTCAATAGCATGTGTGTACCCTTGAGACTGTCCCAATTTAACAACCATGTCTGCAAGGGATAGACTGCCAGGCTGATTTAAGTGCATTAGTGGATTATCCACCATCAAGTTTTCAGTGTGGAAAGAGCCTCAGAATGAATCATAAATGTTGCACACTAGAGATAAGACTTTAAGATAATGTACATTGTTGATCCTTGCTCTTCCTGGGCATAGTTTTCATCATATTATTCATAGTTTATCAGATAAGTCATGCTATTATTTATCTTAAGTATTTTCCTGTCAAAAAGTGTCTAATTTCAAGATTTTATGCCTTTGAATTTAAAAATTTATATCTTCTGGTATTTTTACAATAAATATATTTAACCTTATTTTCCATCATTATGAAACACACAGCTAAAAATATTGCTATCGGCTTCATTTATTTTTAAAAAATTTGCTTGCAATACAAAATCTTTCATATATTCCTACTTTTAAAAAGGCTTTGACATGTAATGTGTTTCCCTTTAGGTTAGAATTCTGTACGTCTGTAATTGACCTGTCAGGTTTCAAAGGTAAATTTAATCCTGACAAATGACTTTTTCCTTCTTTATTCAATCTACAAAAATTTGCATCCTGAACTACATATATTTTTCTTTAAAATGGATCATTGATCTCTTCTACAGAAAAATTAATAAAATAATTAGTAAAAGCTTTGAGTAGTCATGTAGAGAGAAAGGAGCTGATTGAGATTCTGAGGTAGTTGCGCTTCCTTAGTAAATCCTAGTAAGAAAATAGCTTGCTTTCTCCTATAAAATAAGTGGATTGTCTGCAGTTACCCAGGCAGAGTTTTGGGAAATATACTACAAGACCTGAAAGAAATGGATCATGTCAGTGAATATAGCAAGAACCAAAAATCCTTTGCTTCATCCAGAAACTACACAGAAATACTTAAGTCAGTGCAAGCAAATGTCTCCTATTTGATATAATTACTCTGGAGAAGTAATTGTCTTAGGACTTAATTTATCAGCACATAGTTTTCCCCCAAATGCTCATTATTTTATGACTGTCTTGTATGTACTTTCTTTTTTCTTTTTTCTGGCAGAACTGGGGATTGAACTCAGGCCCTTGCACTTGCCAGAGAAGCGCTTATTCCACTGAACCATCTCCCCAGACCCAGTACTTTCTTTTCATTCATCTTGTAGTATGTTCTATTTTTCCTTAGGTGAACTTATTACACAACTCTTGTTTTAGTTTAATGACTCTCAACTCTCAAATGGTAATATCCATTTTGATTTTTCATTCCCATACAAATTCTATATTCTGTAATAATGACAGAATGATGCTGCCAAGATAGATCAGAGTCATATTTATCTTCTCTTTGGAGACCTTATTATATTATTTAGTATTATGAAGCCTTTTCATTTTTGCTGCTTTGAACCTCATTGGGTCCAAAAGTCCTGGGCAGCCCATTTCTAATCTGATGTGACACAGCTGATAGTATTTGAACTACTTCACATTAAGGGGTACTTGTAAGCTTTTTATGCCAAATTCCACTAAGAACAGAGCTGAAACTAGACAGGATTTTTCTCAGTCCAGAACTATTCTCATCAGATTTCTTGTGACTCTTTTGGGGTCAGGTTTGAAACAATGTCTTTTCTTGACAAGTCAAAGATTAATTTATTTCTTGGTTCTTTTGCTGACCCAGTAGAAACCAGTTTCCATCCAAAGAAATATTATGCTTTCATAGATAATTTGAATTACTAGAATGTTCTTTGGTGGTTTCTATCTACATACATTTTTCAAGTGCTAATTTGTAAAAATTTAGCAAAACAGATTATGTGATGCATTTTAAATTAGTTATGTGAAAAAATTTTATTTGAATAATGAAGTATGCCCTAAGAAAATGTAAGTTTTGCTCTTCTTCCTCAAAAGCCTCATTTGTCACTCTCTTCCATAGCATTCAGGAAATTTCCTTATTCATCTTCTAATTAGCATATAAGTTTTATGGTGGCAAGAGAGTTCTCAAAATTAAAAAATTTGGTTTTGATAATAAGCAGCTTATGCACATGTGTTATTTCCAGGCAGCCTTATTACAAGATATACAAATATATAAGAATGTACAAGATTAGGTTACAGTGGCCACCTAACCAGGTCAGGTTTGGAAGACTGTAAAAGGGCTGTCAGCACATTAGAGATCAAAAGGATCCAGCTGAAGGCCTGGAGCTCACTCTAGAGTCTTGTGCTCATCCATATCAGCAGGCACAAGGACCTGAAATGGAAGCTGGAGGGTCTGTATTGGAAACCAGGAGACAACCCCAAATGAAGTGGAAGACTGGAGCTCCCCAATGGAATAGAAGTGAGCCTAAAATCTGTGTTTCCTTTTGATAGTATTTTGTGACCAGTTTCCCCAATGAAAACGTGGGTTTTCATTGCTATGTCGAGCCAATTTAGGTGGGTGTTTCTCTCTCATGTCAACACAGTCAGTCAACCATCATGTTTGGTTTTCATTTCCTTACTGAGTTGCACATTTCCAGAACAACTAATGAGGGAAATTTATATAATCAACACCTTTCATCAGATAGTTGGAAACATTTGAGATATTAAATATACAATAATTTTGAATTTAGTGAACATACATACTTCCTCAGTGTTCTTTATTTCAGAACATAGAACCACTGGCTCATTTTCAAAGGCCAAATATCTAGGAGTAACGTATGAACCTTTTAACACATTTCACATCCAGACTATTAACAATCAGATACACATTAAAATATGTCTATGTCGAAATTTAACCATGTCCATGAACAAAAATCCAATCCATATCATTTCCTTCCTCAGTCATTATTGTACCCTCCTGATGGGTCTTTCACTTCTATTTTTGCCATTTTCAACTTCATTCTCTGTGTAGAAATCAGAGAGGTAGTTCAAAAATGCCATTTGGGTTGGATCACTTCTTTAAGTCAATTCTCCTAGTGAAATTCTCTCTTAAAATCTAGAGACTTTGTCATTATTTCTGAGAATCTAAGCAATCTAACCTACACAACTTGCAGAGCTTCTCTGCCACATTTCTTACTGATACTCATTTTAATCAAGCCATATCAGCCTCTACCCATGCAGGTCCTCACGGTGACCAGTGTTAGCTGCTGCTTTTGCAGGAGCTCTGGTCTTGGTCTTTGCCTTGGGCATCGTCCAGCTTTCAACAGTGATTCTTCTGCTTCCAGCCCCAGCCTTTTGATCTGCTGGTGCAGACTCATCAGCTTCTAGTGCTGGTCCTTTGACCTCTGGGTGAAGATCCTCAATCTGCATTTTTGATTCTTCGAGCTCAAGTGTCCCTGCACACTTGTGAAGGACATTTTGAATGGTTCCAGTCCTTCATCTGGATCTTTTGGATTTCTCTCTCAGGGACAGATTTTTTTGCACTCTTCTAACTTGAGTCTGTGGGAAGACATTGTAGGTCAATCTTATAAATTTCTATGTTTTCTATTAAATCTAATTCAGAGTCCTTTGAAAAGCCTTGTCCTATCCCTGGAAGTTCTAGCAAGCATTGTATGATACATTGGGGTGTCAGTTTTAGGTGAGAAAATAGTAAAAAAAAATATACCTTTTATACAAAGGTGAATATTTAGGATAAGAAAACAAACTATGTTACTTTTAAAAATTTAAATAATCTGACAATAACCATAACATAACCTTTTATTTTATTATTTTAGTTAGCTGTCTGTTATGGTTCAGCATAGAGGACAGCAGGAATATTCTTGGATTCCTACACTGAGAAGCCAGGCATTGCTTAAGTAAAAAAATGGCAAGTTACATAAATAGGTCTCACTGAACTCCCACTAAATGACTCTCCAATAGTCCCAGCAAGGCCGCTGACCACTCCAACACTACTTAGCAGGAAGGGTGAAAGTGTTGTGGAAGTAAAAAGCATAAGGGGAAAAATGCAAAACATAGCCAAGGAGACTAAAGTTTTTACTGTGTAAATTTGACAAAAAATGCATGACCATGTGAAATCAAGGCTAGGACCTTCCCAGGGCCTTGGCAAGGTTCTCATCAACTTGAAAGGTCTTGAAGTTCATCTTTATTTGTCTCAAGCCAAGTCTTCTTCTGGCATGTACATTTGATTATTCCCTTCCTGGAATATTTTTCTTGCATTTAGATCTCTATTTAAATATCTCTTTTTTTCTAGCAGGACATTTCTTTCCTATTCTCACTAAAGTAGCATACATTTTATTTTTCTTTATACTATTTATCATCACATTATTGATGCAATTTTATGACTCTGATTATTCCTTAATGAAAGGAAATTATTGTTTACCTGTGCATTTGAGTCTAAAGTATATTTTGGTAGGTAGTAGGTATTCAATGACCATCTTTGTAGGCATGAGTGAATGCATCATTCCTGCAAATGTTCTTCAAAGCCTGTAACATTAAGGTTTTTGAAAATGGTATGAAAATACGAAGGTCTTATTGTTATAAAGACATTAGTGACTCAGCTTTGGCATCTCTAGAAGCCTGCTTTCTCACAGAAAGGATATTTAATTGGAAAATACAGAGGAAGGATTTTGGCAGTGCAAGGAGAGATTTGGCTGGGTTTTAATTATGAATTTGTTAAAATTGGCTTGTACTCTGTGTAGTGGTTTGAATGCCGTTCCCATGGTTTTACCTCACCACTGGGAAAAACTGGTGACATTTTAAATGGCAGTAAAAGTTGAAAGACAAATGGCATATTAAAACCCACACACCACAGCTCTAAGCTGCCTCAAACCAGTAACAACCCTTCTTAATAAAAACGATACTTCATCTCTCGCATAATGAAGGTTTCTTCTCTTGAACTCAAACGTGTATTGCATGTTTCACCCAGACATGTGATTCGGTTTTCCTTTTGCAAAAGTTGAAAAACTGCTTCCTCGTCGAAGCTGTGCAATCGCTCAGCTCCGGGGGACGGTGAGGCAGCTCGTCACGCCCAGTGATAGCTCCATTCACAAACTGACATCGCAAAAATGTAAAGGGAAATAAAGGAAGCATTGTGCAGAGAAATTTTAAGACAAGAGAAAAGCAGAGCCTTTAGGTATTACAGAACAGAATGCCAACAAGCAGTTGATGGCAATGTCTTGAATTTCACTTGCTTAAATTTCCCTTGATAAGGGAACATCAATCTGCTAGGTGCAATCTAAGCTCATCAGCCTTTAAATTAGCCAACTGTTGTAAACAGCTCCTGAAAATTGAACAAAAGTGATTGTTATTTTGTTTTCATATCTTTAGACAAGAAAATGAGCTTAAATCCATAATCAAGTGAAACAATTGATCACAGGAAAGTTCATTTTAACAGAAATCTTCTGAGAAAGCACAATGTATTTATTTAAATATCTTCTGTGGAACATATTATGTCCCATTCAGTAATGGGTCTGACCTGAATAGTGGATGAGCCTTAGATCCTTTCAAAACTTTTCATTGGAAAACAATTAATGTAATGATCACCTTTAAGATATATAGATCTGGGTGGTCAAAATGCAGAGAGCAGTTGCTTAGGCGTGCAGAATACAGGAGCCCTGAATTCAGATGCGAGCAGATTAACAACAGTGCAAGATGCCAAGCCCTGGCTTTGTACAAGCTATGGCTTTCCAAGTCTCTCCGCCCCCTTTTTTTTAACTCCAGTAGAATCTCTTCTCTAGTTTATTTTTGTTTGTTTGTTTTTGTTTTTGTTTTTTGTATTTTTAGTGAAAGGTCTACAGGGTGTTCAGGGTCTCACTACTAGATCGGACTCATAGTGATTCTCCTGTTTACAGCCTCCCAAGTGCTGGGATTCCAGGCGCATGCCACTACACCCAGTCTCAATCTCCCACTCAGCGCTCCCAGGGGGCAGGGCTGTCACAGCAGGCCCAGAGACAGAACCCTGTGTCCCTGCGCCTGCTTGCAGGTGCTTTAATCCTCTGAGCTATTTGGCTGGCCCAATTCTCTAGTTTTGATTGATTTCTTTCCATCCCTTTTGGAGCAGTCACACAATCTCCTCATATGAGATTAATGTAGAACAGCATTGAAATAAGAATCTGGCATGGAATAGAAATCCACACCCCCAAACCAATCTTTTCCTCTTCTGTTACCTATGTTATAAGAATCACCAATCTGCCTAAATTCCCTAAAACCTAGTGCTGTCCCCTTAGTCATTATCTATACCTTATTATATAATTTTGAAACATTTCTCAGATCTGTCCTATTTCTACATCCTATTTGAGGCAGCAATTTTCCCCTTCAGAAATGAAATTATTTCCTAATTATCACTTTCCATTCTGTCCAAACCCCCAATGAACTGCCCAATCCACGTTCTGCCAGTAACTGTTAAAAATGTTTATTTGTTGAAGAAAGGAAGTCTCTATTTTCTATGAATTGTGTCACCAAGGGCATTAGAGCCCTTAACCAGAATTCCACAGTTGCTGCCATTTGGCCCTTACCTGTTTCCTGCTGCGCTCCCTCATCACTCCACCTGACAACCTCGGGAGGCACACGTTCCATATGCATCTCTCAGCACTCTTCCTGAAACATCTCGGTGCTTTATATCTCTCTCCTGATGCAAATGTCTTCTCTCCATTTCTATTTCTCAAAATCTTTTACTTACAACTACTTTAGATCCTTCCCCTTCCTCTACATGAAAAATATTAAAATATTTTTCTATGTACTGTGGCAGATTTTATCTTTTTATGTATTTGGTTGTTACAGGGTCTCCCTACACAGCTTGGACTCATAGTGATCTTCCTATTTTCAGCCTCCCCAGCACTGGGATTACAGGCATGTGCCACCATGCCTGAACTTGGTCGCTGGCTCAGCCTGCCTGAGGGACAGGGCCAGCACACATGTGGGACTGTGGATCAAACCCTGATCCCTGCACTTGCCAAAGCAGGCTCTTAGTCTTCTGAGCTATCTCACCGGCCCTTTATATTTTACCTTGAATATATTCCCATTTCTCTCTATTCAGAAGAACATGAAATCCTTAAGTGTGTTGATTGTATGCATTATGTCCAATTTCTCGCTGTACATTTTGTTTTGAATGCACTTCATTAGCATCCATATCTACTACTACACTGACACAGTTGAGGTCTGGGTCAGTATGTTGCTGTAGCCAGCGACCAATTCATTCACCTTACTCACAGGTAACATTAAGCTTTCCTTTCTACTTGAAATACTGAATTCTTCACAGGATAACACTAAGCCTAGGTTTCTTTCTACCTTAGTGGCTACTCTTTTTCAGTGACCTTTGCTGGTCATTTACTATGTCCAAATTTTAAACTGGATTATTTTAAGAGACATTCTTCAGAGCTTTTCTCTTTTCCATCTACTCCATAAATAGCTTCATTGAGTCTAATGGCTTTAAATAATAACATCATGTTGAAGACTTTCAAGTCAGAGAACTCAAAAGACTCCCTTCCACCTTTTCTCTTTAATTTTGACTCTTGATACAATTACCTCCTTAACATCTCCACTAAAATGTTTCATGTGCATCTTACATTCAACACATTCACAAACAAAACTCTTATCCTCAACATCTACTTGATCTAGAATTTCCCTCCTATAATTTTTCTTAGCTCAACAAAAGTAACATTATGCTAGTTGTGTACATAATAATGGGG
>NW_004524811.1:1439800-1449138 GCF_000260255.1 Octodon degus
TACTCACTCCACTGAGCTATCTCCCCAGCCCCAAAAGAATACCATTCTTTTTTCTTTCTTTCTTTCGGAAGGGTATACAGGGTGTTCAGGGTCTCACTACTAGATCGGCCTCGTAGTGATTCTCCTGTTTACAGCCTCCCATGAGCTGGGATTACAGGCACGCACAACCACACCCAGTCTCAATTGCCATCTCAGCATGACCTAGGGTTGGGGCCGACACAGCAGGCCCAGGGTCAAACCCCATGGTCCTGTGCCTGCTTGCAGGTGCTTTAATCCACTGAGCTATTTGACCGGCCCCAGATTTCAATAACATCTGAACTAGTTTCTCTACCTCATTACTGAATTTCCATCATCTATATGCAACAGAGTAGTTAGTGTAATACTCTTAGACTCCTAGTCAGATCACAGCCTTCTCTGCTCCCATATTGCAGTAACTTCCTCTCACTCAAAGTAAAACCATCCAACTTTGATTTGGCACATGAAATCTTATGGATCCTAGCTACATTTTTTATCTCACCTTTCATAATTCTTTCCATATACTCTCCTGGTCTCTGCCATACCTGCTTTCCTTTTGTTCCTTAAATATTTCCTGCATTCTCTTTCAGACCTTTGTTATTAACTTTCTCTTCCATAAATACCGTTGTATGGATTTCTGAATGAATTTCTCCTTTCTTTCCTTTGCATCTCGGTTTTAATATTTTCTTATAACAGCCACAGTGACAAACCACTACTGAAACCCTTTCCTGAATACCCTGTATAAATTAGCACGCATATCCAAATATCACCCCCAAAGACTTCATATTCTTATTACTTTATTTTTTAATTATTTAGTAATTCCTTCTATCTACAATAGTGCTAAGCATATGGAGGCCATATGTAGAAATGTGTTGAATCAAATTTTATCCATTTCTAAAGCATTATAACTCTCCAGCCAGCTAATGGAAATATAATACATGTATAACCTATTTTTCAGTGAAGCATTGAAATCCTTTTCTAATTTAATTGAGTGTGAGGGAAACAGAGGTGATAAAGCTGAGGTTAGAATATTTTGAGAACCATTATGAGGTTGTAAATTACCTTAAACAACTCTATAATTTACAGAGGAAATGAAGTCATTGTAGTCGCTTAGTCATCAGTTAAGAAAAAAACAAAACAACACCAAGTCAAAGTGATAAAAAATCATCTTGACTGGTTGGAAACAACATATTTTCTTGCTTTGAAAAAGCTTCAGATTTATTTTTGAAGTCATGCCCTCTTGAGCAAACTTTGACTCTCAAGCATATTTATTCAATCAAGAAGATTATTATTACACTGCGGTGCTTAGGAGAAGTGGCTTCCTGTGGCTTTATCATTTTAAGCAAGTGATGACATTTACCATAGAGATTAGACATGGATTACAATTTTGGAACATGCATTGTTGAGGTATCACAGTCTTGGAAAAAAGTTAGAGTTTAATAATTTATTACTCACAGCGGGTTACATACTCAAGCTTAGTATGTTTTAACAGCAATTCTTCAAGCTACTAAAGACCATTACTACCAGAGAAAAGGGAAATGGTGGCTTGCCACAGTGGCTGTCATAGCAGCATTGTAAAGGAATTTGTTATTTTTCTTTGACACTTAGCAAATGCAACTTGTATTGTGTGCTGTCCTGTTTAATAATGTTTCTCTAATATTTACATGAAATTTTAAGTTTGTATAATGACAAGACAAGTTGCTAAGTATATCTGTACAGGACTTGGTTATATATTCTATCATACAACAAAATACAGATGGATTTAGCAAGTTAAGTTTATTTTCTCCTGTGAAAGCTTTTTAAAAACTATTTTATTTATATGTTTTACTGATTTAACTCAGTTCACATTCAGAAATGATGCAGCCAGTTGACAAAAATTTAAACTAATGCTACAATTAATCTGGCATTGTTAATGTGATTTATCATCATCATATCATATTTACTTAACATTTCTGTTGATCAGCACAGTGTAACTGTTGGGTCTCTTTAGTTACTCTTATTACAAACTTATGGACCGACATTTATCAGAAGGACTAACACATGGTTAACCCTGAAGTGTGTGCAGAATTGGATGAAATGTAGATCCTTGATGTCATCTGCTGTTTTAATTGTTTAAGGTACCTGTTTCTCTTCTGCTCTTTGCAAACTACAGTGATGAAAAGAAAGTACACTCCACAATAATATGCTAGGAAAGAAAGAAAAAAGCATAGTCCTTCTATTACCATAAAATATCTGCCAATATTTACAGCCCACTTAATTGTGTTCATATAATAAGCAAATTAGGACAATTTCTTAAGACAATTCTTTCTTAAGAAAATACATTCAGTCAAGCCTTTTGAATGAGGTTCCTTAATCTCTTCCTAATGCCCTACTGAATATTCATATGTGCCCAGTCTTCTGCATGGACATTGAACTCAACAGGGAAAGGAAAGTTACTAGAGAGGCAGATGTAAACCAGTAAGATAAGATCAAACACATCAAAGAGAGACTCCCGAATGACTAGAAGCCCATGGAAATGTTGGAAGTATTGGTCATTTGTTTATACTTGAAGAATCCCATTGTTTCCACTTTTGCCTTTCTCTTCTACTTTTACCACATTCTTCTACTTTTAAACTACCAATAAGCTTGGGAGTTTGGTGTTCAGGAGAAGGATGCATGATCTCTTCTGGCACCCAAACTCCACATAAAGGGTCTGCTCAGGGACCTGGAAGCCTTTAGCCACAGCAAAGTGAAGCCCCTCTACACTTTGTACAAATAAGCTACTTAAGCAAGCTGTTCATCAAACATCAAACAAGAGGCCATCAAGCAGCCCCGATACACACAGAAATGCCACTGAACATCACAATATGAGAGCTATTTTGGATTGACTGATCAAATAAAAACCATAGGAATCCCTGTGCCTTACATTTTCCTTGAGATTATTGTTTGTTTCAAAAAAAAATCACTGGGTGACTTATATATGATGCAGAATATGTGTGAGATAACTATAAGTATGTAGCACACAAGAGTCATATTTGATCTCTTCATATTAAATAGCACAGATATTTTCTTATTTCTTTTTTGTGTATTTTAGTATAGGGTTTCCAGGGTCTCACTACACAGATCATACTCATAGTAATCCTCCTGTGTTCAGCCTCCCAAGCACTGTGATTATAGGCACATACCACCATGCCTAGTCTCATTCACCATCTCAGTGCACCCTGGGCACGGCGCCGACACTGCATGCTGGGGATCAAACACCGATTCCCGTGCCTGCCTAAGCAAGCACTTTGATCAGCTGAGCTATATGGCTGGCCCTTATAGATATTTTCTTAAATGGCCTAAATAAGGAGACAGAGACCTAGCTGCCTGGGTGGAGACGTGGGAGACTTGGAATGTTGACCTATAAAATTGGAGTAGTAATAATTCATTTTGCATATAATTCTTTCTTATTTTAAAGAGAATAAAACTATAACACAGAATTTTAAAACAAGATAATAGAAAATTAACAATGGCTAATATATTGTGTATTGTTATGTTCAAAGTAGTTGAATGACAGGATTACAAGATATAGGCATAAAAGATTGATCAAGCAATATAAGCATAAACCATTTCCTTCAATGAACTAAAAGAAATTAGTAATATAACTATCTTAGCTATCTTGTCTGTATATAAAAATATTTTATTTTTATTTTCTCTTCCTTCTTTTCTCTTTTCCCCCTTCCAATTGCTCTTTCCTTTTGGATTATTTCTTTTTTTCATGATATTTATTGTAGATATTAGATCTTATTTCCTCTTTCAGTTCTTACACTAGGGAAACAGTATGACGCTTACCAATGTGGGTCTGATTTATTTCACTTATGAGTATGGTGTATAGTTGCATCTATTTTCCTATAAAAGCTTCGAGTTTATCCTTCTTTATAGATGTTATATTTCATTGTATAACAATGCCACTTCATTTTTATCTCTTCAGTTGATAGGCATTTGGGTTGTTCCCAAAATTTAGCTATTAAAAATTGTGTTGCTATAAACATGGCTCCTTATATTGCTGTGGTATGATGCTTTCAATTCTTCTGGAAAAATACCCAGGAGGGGAATAGCTGAGTGAAATGGGACTTGTCATCCTAGTACCTCATACATTTCTTATGGAAAGTAAATGACATCATGAATATAAAGTACTCAGCATTGTAAAGGTATATAGTAAGTACTCAATAAATGTTATCTTTTATTATTATTATTATTATTATTATTATTATTATTATAAAAGGTCATGCACAGTATGCTAAAGTGCAGGCAGAAGTCACTGATGCATGAAATATTTTGGAAGGGATGAAATTTGAGGTTGATCTAACATATGAATATATGTTTATCATGAAAAGGCAGAAGAGACCCAAAGTTACTGAATTATAATTTCCAAAAAGATTTCAACTGTTAATTGAATTTGAAACCACTTATCTTTACTGTGCACAGCACCAAAAGTAACTAAATGGCAGGTATGACACTAA
The DNA here is from genome assembly GCF_000260255.1 of Octodon degus. Lineage (NCBI taxonomy): Eukaryota > Metazoa > Chordata > Mammalia > Rodentia > Octodontidae > Octodon > Octodon degus. Next base: position 1,444,300 of record NW_004524811.1, read on the forward strand.
GAAAACTCAGGATTATCTTAGTAGTTAAGGGCAAATCACTTAAAATATCTGTGTTACTGAAATGAAGGAATTTCCTTCCTCTCTTGCCAAGGTATTGTGAGGAAGAGCTGTTTTTAGAGCAAGTTTCTTCCAAAATTAAAAATGACTCCCATGAGGATGTTCACTGCCAATATGAGGCTGTATAAGTCATTTCTGTTTCACTGAGGAGCTACTAGCATTCAGAATTAATTCAGTTGAAATCAGAGAACAGAGAAAGCTGTTGGGAATGATCTTGTTGCAGCAGCAGTGTGCGTTATTTTTCCTGCCAACCTGAACCAACAAAAGCAGCACAAGAACAATTCCACAGGTACCAGCTGAATGTGCTTTCCATACATGCTATCAGAATTTAAAACAACTCCAAAATATACACACATTAGGAGGCACATACTTGGTGTTATTACAGTCATTAATTCAGTTGTGGATTTAGAACTGGAGCTTGTGGTCCACCCAGAGCTGCTTCACAAAGGCTGTGATTTTATACGCAGTCTATGATTGGTCTTTCTCCCTGTTTCAACAGGTAGATCAAACAGTGAATTAAATGCTAAATATTTTCTGTAGGAGGGAAAGTTATTCATGTCCTAGCTCCTAGTGGGCTATTGATGGTATATAAATAATTCTTTTAATGAGGTGATATGTTTTTAGTGCCCACTTCAGGGAAGCGCTTATTCCACTGAGCCATCTCAGGCTGCCAACTTCAGTATCAAGGGAGTTTGACATTTTAAAGATTTTTCTTCTTCTTTACAGAAATTTTCACCTGTCACATCATTGAAAATAGTCTAAGTAAAAGCAGAAGAGAATAAGTGATTCAGCATACTGATGACACTGAGCTCTGGCAGTGGGTACTTGAGAGGCTTCTGTTGTCACCTCCTTTTTCCAATTATGCAGGAGTTCTCAAAGCTGGTAACCAAGATTCCCACGCAGCCTGCCAGGGTCAATCCAGAAATGGGTGTGAAGTGTGGCTTTGGATGAAAATATACCAACTCGCAGGGACTAATTCAACTCTATTTCCCGATTCTTAGTATATGAGAGAAATGTTATACCTCATCATGGTTACCAAGCTACAATCTTGTTCTCATCTGCACTCTTCCCAGTCAGATGCAGGGTCTTCTCATGTCTTAGTTCGCACCCAGCTGCTAAGCAGGACTGACAGATTCTTTTGTTTGATACTACAATCTTGACCAGGGCCTTGGCCCCTACTTAAGCCAGGTTAGCCCTTTTCTCCTTACAGCTGGTCTCTGCCCTCCTTCACACAGCTCCTGGTGGAGGTCACATACCCATGAAGTTCTCTTGCCCAGGGCCACAGTTGATAAGGATCCCACCACTCTGTCTCATGTGCCCCTTGGATCCACATTATCAACCAGAGACAACAAACTCACCTAATTTAGCCACAAGATCCATGTTCCTCTTCCTCCATTTGGAATGCATTCCTTCAATAACATCTTTTGCAAGGGTCCTTTTGCTGTGCTTCTAAGGAAATAATTTTCTTTCTTCTTGGTACACAGATGAGATTGTAGACTAGAGATCAAATATGAGTTAACCACCTCCCCTGTTACCATGTAGGCTATAAAATCATCTCAGTATGGCATCACTGTCTGCAAAAACAATCACACTAAGACTCATTCTGATTCTTTTGGTCTCTAATCCTCATGATTTGCCACCAAATATCATCTACTCTTCCTATTGCCACAAAACATGCATGATAAACATTTTGTTGCATAGAATGGGAAGTGCAGTGGGACTCTCAGAAGCAGGGCATGCTGTAGTTTATATTTTTATAGGTATTAATGAGTCTTGATTTAAAGAACTGATTTCATGATAAAAGTTAGTATTAATTCTCTATTCTCTAGTTGAGTGGGAGCTCCATTTCTATTTAAGTAGATTAGAATAGTTATTAACATTTTACATTATGAAATAGTCTAAGATTTACATGTTTTACATGTAATAAGAAATTTTACTCATTAAGCCACAAAGATAGCTCTTCTAGCTTCCAACTGGAGTATGGAACAAAAATAATGAACTAGGTGACAACATGAAGCATCTGTATGATAACTTCTGTTATTTTCTATTCTATGTGATATGGGTTATGTTCCTTAAAATGCCTTCAAGACAAATATATTTTGAGTAGATGTACAGTCAGCAAATTTTCTATTATTTATAAATTGCTAAGTATACCCTGTCAAAATACTCCCTAAAAATACTGCACATCCTGTCAATCAAACTAAGAAAAATGCAATAACTTGAAGAAAAGTTTGCCTATAGAATATCACACTTTTGTAAATAAAGTTTTAGGAAACCATATGAAGTATTTTGTTCAACTTATCCATTTGCTAAAATTTAGCTTATCAAAGACTTGAAATATATTTTTAATGTCTCATTAGCATATGTCTGACTGAGTACAGGTATAAGCTATTCCCTTTCTTCTTGTTTTCCTCTCTATAATTTTCTATTTGAGTTGCAATCTCCACACAATTACTCTTCATTGTTTATATGAAAAATAACCTTAGCTTCTTTTAACTTTTGAAACCATCCTAAAGCTATTGAGTATGTGCAATATATGAAGCTAGGAAGTCTTGCTTTCTATTTCAGTTATGTTTTTTCCTTCTTATGTGTCGTTTAATCTGCTTCTCATTCCTTTTTACACCCCTCATTTTGATCTTCAGTAATATGAGAATGTGAAATCAGTAATCCTGAGGGCATCTTGTAGCCCTAATATACTATAATGTTACAGTTTCTTCCCAGAGCCCTCCTTCTTGTCACCGATGTCTAGATTTTCACATAACAGTGTCTTCATAATGCACACTATGCCCAGCCAAAGATCTCCTCCCTGGAATTTTTCTTCTTTCAACTCGTCTGTTGCATAGGAAGTATCCACATCAAGGTTCTGCTCTCTGCTAACAAAAATCAGTTGAGAAAGTGCCTTGGCAACTCAAAAGAGAATCAGCTCCTGTCCGGAGTGTTACTAATTACCCCTGGATACACAGCAAATGGCTTCCACTTCCGGCTCCTCATGTGTGAAATGGAACTAATAATGTCATTCTATCAGTTTTTGAAATGTAGGAGTTAGTGTGATGAGTTCCAAGAGTGAGTATGAAGCATCATGTATATTGAGATAAATGAACACATTAGCATGGACTGCAGTCTAATCCATTGTAGGTAACTCATGTTCTTTTTAATAAGGCTTTCACAGACAAATTCCTTAATCAAAAGCAACAGCCTTGTAGATCTTGTGAAATTTTACCAATTGAATAGGGCAAGGTGGGGTGAAAAGAGGAGACATATGATCCGTCTGTAATTGTACCTTAATTTAAGGTTGGGGGGGTTAAAAATAATTAGAATTTCTTTAAATTTATGTTTTTCAGGACCAAACTGCTGTTGGTATACTTTAATTTATGGAATCCATTCAATATTCAAGTCCAGGGCATCAGTTGGATAGATTTTTTTAGTTGGAACAGTGTCTAGAAACTGGGATGAAAAAGATGGGCACTTACCACTAATCCTGTAGGATTATGTCTCACAATGAACAGTAATCCAGAGGAATGGAATATTGGGAATTAAAGATAATCTCAGCTTAAGGTGACATAATGAAGGCTTTGATACCTCAGAAAAACTGTCTAAAACTAAGACCCAACGAATTTAATGGATCAACCATAGCCACAAAATTGCACTCTCTCATCTTCAAAGTATTATTGGGCTAGAGCAATGGAAGCATGCTCACACAAGTGAGTGGAGGCTTTGTTCAAGAGTATTAGTCTTGCCATTCAACTTCAGTGCCTCAGTTTCTTCACTTGGAAAATTAAAATAAGCTAAGTGACCTGTTTGCTTAGAAGTTTGAATGGGAAGATTCACATAAAGGTAGCTTATATAAGTCCAGCACAAATGTAAGTGATATTTTCTAACTTGTTAAAGCACCAAATGTCCAGTTACATTTTTTTATATTTGCTTCCTTTGATTCTATAAACTGTGTGTAATATATTCTTTCTGTAATTCCACAAGCATTCATAAGAGATATATGATTTTGCATTCTGACATTCTAGCTTTATACTGTAAAGATAAACTTCCCCTTCTCCCTTACATTGCATGGTTGATTGATATCATTATTCAATTTTACTATTTTGAATGTTTTAGATAAACATTACTACAGTCATATTCCCCTAGTTTTAGATATTGAGGTCTATAAAAATCCAATACAATGCCTACCAACTACTTTGTACATATAAGAAAATTCCCATTTTCATTTATCAACAGGGCAAGAGGCTGTCAGCTAAACTAGGCTATGTACTAAGAATCAATTCTGGAAAAAGTGAATTAACATTGTCCTGTAATTGTTTGTTCTGTGATTGCATAGATAATTTCATTTCTCTAGGTTTCACTTTCACAGTAAAACCAAGAAGGTTACACTTGCCTTGCATATTTCACACAATTATTCAGCAACTATTAATAACTTTAGGTAACGTATAAGATTATACCAATACAAAAATTTAAAATTTAGGCCCAGGGAGATAGCTCAGTAGAATAAGTGCCTGCCTGGCAAGTGCAGGGTCTTGAATTCAATTCCTGTTACCGCAAAAACAACAACACAACAGACCCAGAGCACAGGCCCGGAGAGTGAGTGAGACAACCGAGAGCCTGTGGGATCCTGAACAGACCCAGTGCACAGGCCCAGCGAGTGAGTGAGATGACCTGGGGCCCTTCGGATCCTGAATAGACCAGGCGCGCAGGCCCGAGTGAGTGAGACCACCGAGGCGCGGGATCCTGAACAGACCCAGAGCACAGGCCCAGCATGGAACCCTTCAGCAGAAC
>NW_004524811.1:1450643-1453521 GCF_000260255.1 Octodon degus
AACTTTTTCTTAGTTCAATTGTTTTAAAATATTTAATTTTCTGAATATTGCTTAATCTTAATTTTTGTTCTAAGATTTATACTGTATCTTTGACTTACAACTTATTTAAAAGACATTGTATGATATCTTCTCCTAGTTTTAGAAACTTTAAAAGTATATTTCCATTTTCTGTTGACTTAAAAATAAACAGGTTTGTACAAAAAAAAAAAAAAAGATTTAAAACTTAATGGTGTATGGCCCGTAAATAGTTCAGTGAATTAAAGCACCTGCAAGCAGGCGCAAGGGTGGAGGGTTTGATCCCCGGGCCCCTGGGATGCGCTGAGATGGCAATTGATACTGGGCGTGATGGCACGCACCTGGAATCCCAGCACTTGGGAGGTTGTAAACAGGAGAATCACTAGGAGTCTGATCTAGTATTGAAACTCTGAACACCCTGTAGACCCTTCCCTAAAATACAGAAAAAATATAAAATAAAACTTAATGGTGTAGATGATATTGCTACTGCTGACTTCACTAAATTGTAGTCATCAAAAGCCATCAAATGCCACCTCTGTAATCCCTGTCATAGCTGAGTGTCACCTGAGTTATTATGTACATGATACTTTTTATCAACCTTATATTTTTATCACTACTAATTTATTTGAAGGGAAACTTTATATTACTTTTTGAAATGCAAAACAAATGTCTCTTTGAAACCTTCAAGATAACTTTAAAAATGATTTCAATAAAAAAGATGTCACCAAATTCTCACTAAGAGCTGCTGCCTGCTCTGTCTCTGATCTGCTCACCTTGTTAACATCAGAGATGAATAGAGGTTGCAAAGGCGTAAAAATCATACTAGCTTCACACTAAGGCTCTCCAAGAGATGTAAATCAGAAATAGTGATATTTTAAGAGAGTAACTCTTACTATGCCATTCTCTGCTATTTTTTAAATTACTCAAAATCATTTTGATAACCATCTGCCAGACATGCCCGCCACTTGGGGGCAGACTGGTGTGGCTGGGAGCGCAATGAACTGTGCTCTGCGGTCTACTTCAAGCCTCCGCATGTCACTAATAGCCATGAAACTTGTTTCCTAAATTCAAGTAGGGATGTTAAAATTAACATTCTTCCAACACAGGATTTCTAGGGTCCCCCAACCTGAAATTTTCTGCAACGTATTCCATTATATATTCATAATAATATCAACTCACATATTAAATATCTGTTAATATCTATTATTTTCATTTCTAGAAAAACATTGTCTTTCTCATTACAATATTCTACCTCTATAAGTAAGGTCATCTGATGTTCCTTTGACATCACCAGTATACGAGGTAGTCAAGCTTATGAATAAATCACAGAAATCATCCTAATACTGCATATAATAGAGATATGTAATACAGTATGAGAAATTATCAGATATTCATGGTTAATGGACTGCCCCGACCTCCTCTGCTGAAGCGCTACAGAGATGCCTTGATTGCTAGTGTGCTTTTACAAAGGAAAAAAAAAAGGATAGATTACATTATGTCCAACAAGCTTTTTGCAAGCACACCAGAATAAATACAGTGTTAGATGAGTTTAGGAGACCATTAGTCTTGTAATTGATGGTTTTTCAATGATTTAATGATTCCTTGAAACTCAGGCCTTGATAATGTCCCCTGCTCTGTAAAGCAGGTAATTTAAGTTGGTAGGTGACACTGACCTGTGCTTCTCACTGCATATTTTAGACTTTGGCTTTCTTAAGACTATCATTACCAGTGTGCACGCACACACGCACATTATAGATTTGTACAAAATAGCCAAAGCTTTCCTAAATTTCTTTCAATTAGCATTTTATGTATGCTTTTATGAAGTATGTGGTCTTATAAAACCAATGACTATATATTTAACTCTATTTTTCCTTTGACTATATAATCAGATAATGGATGAGTATCAGAACCTTCATAGTTAAGACCTGATATGAGAGGTACATGCTGGAAGAATGACCAGCAATTAAAGTGGGGACGTCCTCCCTGAAGTCCTTCCTGGGCCTTTGGGTAGGCATGAAAATATTTGTCAGTGTGATTTTATCACATTGCCAGCTTCTATTCCTGCTTTAAAATTTTTCATCTCCCTGTTCCACATCAATGCTTAGTAACACTTGGCCTCCCTCTCCCTTAGAATTTCAGTGCCTATCCCGAGAGCTGGTAACAAGTATCACCACTGTCAACCTTTGCTACTAGATTTTTACCCTGACTTCTACCCTTCTATTACTGCCTTTAATTCAGAGGCATACTCCATTAGAGGGTCTTTACAGTCAGCCCGTAGTTTTCAGCTCCTAGCAAGCTCATTTAAGCTCCTGTCTTCTATATGCTATAAAAATGTATTGCCACAAAGGAAAATTATAGTTGTAAAAGAAAACAAAAAATAAGAAGAGGTATACAACTTGCTTCTTTGAAATTAAAACTAACCATTTTTAATCAAAAGTAATTCTCAGAGTAAGTCATCAATATGGATGTAAAGTAGCTATGGTTTCTTTCATGGAGGGTAAATTAAATTGAAACTCTCAAGGACAAACATCAATAACAGCTTAAATAAACAGAATGTGTTGGGCTGAAATGTCACTCCATTTCAATTTCAACCTTCTGTGTGAATGCTTCTGCCAGTATGTGTTTTGAGCTTTGCAAGGCAAACATAGAATAAATTATTTATTGTCTTCTAAGCCATCAACTGGTAATCAGTATAACTTATCGCCACAGCACTGGTTAAGGCCAAATATTAGTCTATCCTCATAAATAACATCAAACTAGCCTGCATTTCAGTAAAAATAAACGTGACTACAAGTTAAAGTACCTTTAGTACCGGATATATATCTCTCGCTCTTTGTTTCTGTCTCTCTGTCTCTGTCTCTGT
>NW_004524811.1:1453826-1480768 GCF_000260255.1 Octodon degus
TTTTTTTTTTATCATGAATAGTCTGGTTTCCTTTGGGCTTCCCATAACTACTTACCTACCTAGTTGTTTCTGAGTTTCTCATCTCTCATTGCTGTTTCAGGTTCTGTTATTTAGAATGGATGATAAATAGCATAGCTCAGGCCCCACAGTCTTCTGTAGCAGAGACAAGAAAAAACCTCTAAAAAATAAGAAAGGGCTGAACCCTCTCATTATCCACCTTTGAATTCAGCTGTACGCTTGGGTAAATAAAACTAATGTCTTGATTCTCTTGATTATTATTTCTAAATGAGTCCATTAAAAAATCACCTTTTTCCATCCAAAGAATCCTTAGGCTGAAGCTGAAAAGAGGGGCAGCTGCCCCTTTAAGAACCATGGAACCATAGGCAGATTACTTAATATATATTCATAATAATGTACATTATGAATATAACACATATATTTATATAATGTATTATATTCATAATATAATATATGTTTTCAGTTAAGAATTTATTAGTTTAATAGTTTCCAATAAGACACTTGTTAAGGTTTAGATTTAAAATGTTCCTCCAAAATCTCACAGAAATTTACCAAGACTCTATCTAAGAATAAAAATAATAAGGGCTGAGAGTATAGTTCAGTGTGCCAAACTTGGACTTAATCCCTGGTATAGGGATTAAGTCCAAGAATGTGTTGAAAGGTGGGATTATTGGAAAGTGATGGGTTCATGAGGGCTCTAGCTTCATTAGTGGACCAATTCATTGAGACCTTAATTTGATCGCATTCTCAGAAGGTGTGTGTGTCATAGAAACTTAGGAGGTAGGGCCCAGACCCAGGCAGAGCATCATGGGGTCGCGAGCTTGAGGACTACGTCTTCTTCCGTATCTTGTGTCTGCCCCTTTCTTGCTCGCGGTCTCTCTCTCTCTGGCTTCTGGGCTGCTATTTGGTGAGCAGCTCTCCCCTTCTCTAGCTGTCTTCCACGTCCTGCTTTACCGTGGGCCCAGAAAGACAGCCAACATATCATGGGCTGAAACCTCTGAAGCCATGATTCAAAATAACTCTTTTGTCCTTTAAGTTGTTTTTCTCTGGCATTTTGTCACAACGACGAATATTTAACACAGTGCATACCTACTTTATCCTCGGTTGCCGCATCTCTCAAATGAAGTGCTTGGGTTTGTCATTTATGGATAATCCTTAAAATTCCATATAGTTCTAATGTTCATAGTCATTTTTTACATGAATCATATCTGTGCAAGCTTGCCAGCTAAATGTATATTATTTTTTCTTCAGCATACTATTAGAAATTTCACAAGATGAATTTATAGTGCATACTTTATTCAACTTTAGATTTACTGAGTTTTGCCCATATTTTAAATCTTCAAAGCATTCTCATTGTGTCAAAACAAGTGAAAACAAGAATTGTGAATAAAAATTCATTTTGTATCAATGTGACACTTAATTTCTGGGTTTATCAATTCACAGAGTCCCTATGACAATAAAAGCACTTTGCATGGGCAAATGACACAGAATTTGAAAATAGTGTATTGAACTAGGATAAACAGCATATTCAGAACAGCAGGTTCTTTGAAAAAAAAAAAGAAAAAAAAAAGAAAGAAAATAAAGTTTCACTTCTCAGGAGACCTTGTTTTTCTGGGAAAGGAAAGAACATATTGGATTATTTTAGTTGCTACATAAAAATGTTCACAAACCTCTTGCTAGAACAATAAGAATTTGAAACACACTTTCTCATGAGTCTCAGAGAATCTCATCTATGTGGCTATTTTATTTGTCTCATCAGGAGTCACTCACAAGACTAATGTCTTGAGTCACATGGTTCTAGTCATTCAGAAATAGCTCTATTTACGTATGTCTATCGATGCTGACTATGCCATCAACTCAAGGCCTTTTGCCTTCACATCCCAGTAATTCAATGTCCAGAAGGGTGAGCCAGGAAGATTCCACGCCCCTCAAGGCCTACTTACTCTACCACATGGAGGCCACATCTGACTTTTCGGTTAAGACAAGTCCAAAGGCCATTCCCAGTTAGAGAAGTTAAAGAAATGGACCCACTTTTTGATGGAAGGAACAGGAAAATCACACTGCAGAAAAACTTGGAAAGAAAAGCAACTCACTATGCCAGTGTACCATTTCCACATTGACCGTTAGATAAAATTTTAATTTTCATAATTTAAATGCTATGCAAAAAGAGAGATCTTGGGGGCCTGCCCCTTAGTTCAGTTCTTTAAGTGGCTGCTTCAACAAAGCAGCCATGCTCAGATTGCTGTGGTTCGATCCCCACAATTCCAGCCTGCCAAACCTGCCCTGCAGGCATTCGGAGAAAAAAGAGAGAGAGAGAGAGAGAGAGAGAGAGAGAGAGAGAGAGAGAGAGAGAGAGAGAGAGAGATCTTATAATGAACTAAACTCAAAATATTCATAGAATACTATGGAGAACATTTTAAAGGTTATAATGCTTTCCAGATTTTTGTAGGTGCTTAAACATTCATCTCTTAAAGATGAATTTATAGTCTATGGAAACTGGTAAATGAGTCTTTTGAATTTGAAATGAAACTTCTTTACTTACGGCCTTTATTTTTTTCTTTCAACAAAACAATTAAAGATATAATTCTTAAGATATCTTATCTAAAGCATTCTACTTGAAAAACTCAATCATCAATATAGTCTTTTATACTGAAAGCTATTTAGTAAAAGGGCGAAAATTTAGAAATAGTATTACTGAATATACAAAGGTAACTTACAAACACTTCTGCTAATGTGAACTCAGAGGATTACTTATAAAGAGGTCAATGGGCGTGGAAGTATCAGCAATCAGCCTACAAAACCAAGCTGACACGTAGTATGGAGACTTGATACAGGAGTATGGAGTGAACACAATGCTCACGCACCTGTCAGATTATATTACTCTTACATAACTGACCTATCATTGCTGCTTATCCCACAGAGTTATCTTGTGATCTTTCATATACAATTTTTATTGCTTCCAAAATGATACTGCTGTTGGTTGATAATCAGGGTCCAGGGGACTACGGAGTGGGATACTTCTGTACCTCGTCTGGTGCCTCCATGGAAGTGAGGACTCTGCTTTCCCTACACCTGCCAAATGCAGTGTCAATGTGTTTGGCCTTTTATGTGAGGGCTTTCTACATGTCCACTGTTGTCACCATGGTGCAGGAACCATATTCTCTCCTATGTAGAAGTAGAAGAACATGATTTTTCTATATGATGTGTCAAAAATCGTTTACACAGGTTTTATCTCCACTGCCTATATTCACGTGTCCCATGAAATACCTTATACATTTTCCAAGTACCTTCAGTCTCAGCCTGCATTAATTCTTCCCAAAGAAGGTATATTTAATCTATGAGAATGGCAGAGAGTGATCAAATGAGGCTGTTGCTCCTATCAACCCTCTTTTCTCTCCACTCAAGCAAATCTACAAGGACCACCCACATTTTACCCCTCCAGGCAACTTTCCTCACTGGAAATAAAGAGAGGGGTACAATTACCCACAAGCAAGCAGACACTGCATAAAGATGATTTGGCAGCTTCTCTACCTCAAAAAGCTACTCTTTTCTTTTTTGGTGGTACCAAAGATTGAACTCAGGACCTTGTACTTGCCAGGATGATGCTTAAGCCACTGAGCTATCTCCCCGGCTTGTCTAGCTCAAGGGACACATCAGTAGGTCCCTAAATTTCAGGTTAGGCTCAGCCAGAATTTCACACATAAGATAATAAAATATTTTTTAGATTAGTACTTGGTTTCAGGGTTTCCAAGACAAGGTCAACTATTGGAATATCTAGTCTAAAACAATGTGTATACTAGTCTTACATTGCACCCTAGTATTTTGGAATTTTCTTTTCAATGAACTTTTAAGAAGATTTTAAGGAAGCAGTACAATATAGTGAAAAGACTTTAAACATGAGTTCAAATCATAGTATTGTTTCAAATTAAAATCATGTTTTAAGGCTTATTTTCTTCACCTGGAAAAATGATGATGAAAAGGCTAATTCTAGGATTATTTCAGGAATTAAAGAGCATAAGGTTGTAAGACAGCTAACACATTTCACTGGAAGCAGCACACATTTGATACAAGGAAGCTAATATTATTTTGTAACTTGAAGTCATTCTTAGGGCCTGAAAAATATAGCTCTCATCTTGGTCACAGATTAAAAATTAGATTTTACCTGTTATGTTATTATCAGGAAATATTATGCTGGGTATTATTTTATTACTTATTGTTCATTGTTAGAAGGAAAACAGAAATATGAACTAGTATAAGATGTGCCTACCATTAAAACCCTAGATTTTCTAATTTTAGGAAAACTTGAGGTATTGAGAATTCACTTAATAAACATTTATTGAAATTAAATAGGAAAATTTACAGTTCTAGATGCTGAGGACAGAGCTAAGAAACAGAACCACGTAATCCTGCCCTTGTGGAAGGGAGGCAAACCATAGGCAAATGCCCCAGTGCTCATGGAGGATTGAAACAGGAACATCTGGGTCAAGGCAAATGAGCTTAAGTGGGAATATGGTGGAGAAGGTCTCTTTAGGGAAGTAGCATTTGAATTGAGACTTGAAGAATAACAAGGAGCAACATAGCTATTGAGGAGACTCAGTTGGAGCAATAATGGATGGAAAATTTCTGGAAGAAAAAATCTGGGTTTGAAATTAGGAAAATAAAAAAGGGATACAAGTGTCGCTGCAAAAGCAGGCAGTTCAGTTCTGGAGAAAGAAGTTTTCTTCTGAAGGCTGAACTGTCAACTTCTCCTGCTTATAGTACAAGGCAGGAAGTTCCCACTGCACTCCATGTTCATAAACAGCACATTAGCCACCGCGCTAGCAACTGCTATTTTGCATCTAACTCTGTGCCACTGGCCAGTGTTCCACCCTGTTTGCCAAGACTTTCCAAGAATCCTATTAGCTATAATTTCTCCTAGTTATAGCCAGAGTGTAGAGGGCCCAGATCTGCTTGCAGAAACAAGGTAGCTTGTATTTTGAGAGGGAGGAGGCAAGACGATCACCTCCATGAAAACTTTCCTGGACCTTGATTTCTTTGCCTTGTGTGTAAACCCATTACTCCATCTACTTTTTTCTAGCTTCTCTTAACTGCCAATTCCCAGGCTTCTTTCGATTTTTATTTTTGGTAAACCCAATGCCAATCTTAGACTTCGTGTATGATCTGATCACTCCAGCGTTTCCTTTTGAACTACAAAGAAAATTTTCTGTATTTGGCCACAATCACAATAACTGACAAACAATGGAGGGAAAGGAAAAGTCTTAACAAATGTGCTGCTGCCACCTTTGCAGATCTCTGCAATCACTTGTCTAGTTCTGACGTGGTGAGCTGGGCCAAGAAACTTTCCTTGTGTGTTATAATTTGGGGTCAGTTTGTCATTCTCCTTCTCTGTTCCAGTGAGTATCATTCACCCATAGTGAATTTTTTTTTTACAACAATACATGGATTTATCTATTGGGAAAGGCTGGCCTACCAAAGATGTGATGCTCTAATCCAACTCCCCCTAAACAGCCTGCTTCCTCTTTCCACTATTAGCGTGGTAATCCCTACTGTACAGGCTTCGTGGAGTTTGGGTGAGGGATACATAAAGGTGCATCTCTATTTCTCTAACAATCTATGTTTTAAAATCACATCAATGGAATTATGTAACAAATCTGAAATATAACATATTTTAAAGTGAGAGAGAAACAGAAAAAATGAATTAAGTATACAAATATTATTTATAATCAAAGTGATCTTTTAACCAATAATCAGATGTGTGTTCAAATTTTTCTGCTGGAGACAAAAGAATTATTAGCATCTATACTATGTTTAATTGTTATACTGTTACTAATGGGGAAGATATCAGAAAGTACATGTGAAATAGAGTATCAGAAAAAAGACTGCACTAGTAATTATAGCTCAAAACAAAGTTTAGCTTCTTTCAACTAGAATAAGAGTGATTGATAATGCCTTGCTTGTTATTATATTATTAGCAATTAATAGATTTAAGAGAGAAACCATACTCATTCTTCTAATAATCCTAGAATATGCTTTCTGGCTAATGTCACTTTAGTTCTGTCACCTTCATAACTGTTCTTTCAGTAGACTCTCTCATTACAAAATTGTTAATGAGATTGAACTTTTTTAGTTGTATATAAAAAATGACTGTTATGATTGGGGAAGTTATTAATACCACACATGACCCGTTGGATGGATAGGAAATTGAAAATAAGTTGTTTACTTTTTAAATCCTGTTAGCAAAGGAGTTTGAATGACATGCTATTAATTTTATGAAATAGAAAATGTCTAATATAATCTATTGTAACTACAATAAACTTACATCCCATACTGTCTATTTCAGATGACAAAATTGCTCAAAATTGTTTTACAAAGTCATTTTATAGTGTTTCTTTTTAGTCATCTGAATTTTCAAAGCAAAAATTACATACAAGTGAAATTTGATGGTGTGAGGTAAAGGAAGAAATTTGGATGAAAATCAGTCAAACAGTGGAGTGAGATTTCCCTGGATAGAACTAAAACTGATCAAATCAGTGAAGTTCTGGAAATAGAACACCAGAGTATTTCAGAGCTGTTGTGGTCTCACTCTGATGATCTTTTTGCTCCTTCAAGAATTAAGGACAGGGATAAGAGCTTATCTTGACCTTTTCTATTCATATTAAGGCACCAGGGAAATTAAAAAAAAAACACAGTTCTGCTACATTAAGTATGCTAAGTATTAAGAGAAACTACTACATTAAATGTGTGGGTTTCAGAAGGACAAGCATGGGTGGATGGGAGAGCATGGGCTGGCTCCACAGGGGGAGCTGTCCCTCCTCAACAAGCTAGGCAGCCTGGGGCACACCTGCCTGGCCTGTGAGCACCTATCTACCTGGTCCTGCTCTATTCTTGATCTATGCACTGGCTCAGGTATCATTTCTTCTAGCAAAATTTCTAGACCAGTTCTCCATCTGTAAGAACATAGGCTTCCTAGAATCTGGGCCTGTTGTTTGTTGCTTACTAGCACTCACCACCTCTAATAGGATCAAGTCACATTATCCCACAGGGCCATTCTATTCACTAGGGAACTCTAGAGAATGTCTAAAGACATTTTTAATTGAAAAGAGAAGGCCATGGAAACTGCTACATCCTACCCAGGCCAGCCTTCCGAATAGCTATCCTCCTCAAAGTCCATAGTGCAAAGGTGGAGAAACACTATCATAACTCTTTTGAAAAATCTAGTTTTACTTGTCATTATGTTTTGTTTCACATTAAGGTGTTCACTTTGAATTTATTTCAATGTTCTTGATCTCATATACTGGCTTTGATATAATAGATAAGAAAAAAATGAAGATGTGGCACAGGGCATAATCAATACATAAAATATACCACTTTATGGAGGACGAAAGTAATTTTTAGTCAAAGAGTTCATTTTATTTTGTTAAATAGTTCATTTTAAAACTCTCATTAAATATCAGGAACTATGCTCAAAGGAAACACAAATGTAGCAAGATACAGGGTCAGTATATCTGTTTCTGTAGCTATCTGTATGCAGGTGATGACAGTCCTGAAAACAGGAGTTGCTGGAGAGACTCCCTACATCCACACGTGGCCCAGACACTGATTTATTCCATTCTCAAGCCAGAAGGCGCTGTGCCCTCTTCCTGATCCTCCATGAAAAATTCGCTATCATGAGCAGCACAGTTTTACCCCATGACTCCTCACATCCGCCTGCTACATATGGGTTAAAATTTTCTGTTATTTTAGGATGGGATTGTCCAATTCATGGCTGCAGGGTATGGTACCCAAAAATTCTGGACTGCTAGAAATGTGACCTCACAAAATAAGCTTGTACTGTCATTTTGTGACTTTTAGTAACTCACTTGCAAAAGAGAGTGTATGTAAGGGAAGCCCTGTTGGTAACAACCATCGTCAGTGGAACAGAAACCCTGGTGTATCAGGCTTTGCCTGTGGTTGGGCCACTTGGCAAGTAAAACAGAACAATTACTGACATAGCATTTCAACTTACCTGCTTGGCCGTGTGCCCATGAAGATGGACTTTCACTCCCATTCTACAGGCATGCAAGTTTTCTCATTTAATTCATAACTTGGGCTTATGTCTTTTTAAATGTTATAGTAGCAAATATATTAAAAAGGAATTTTTGCTAAATATGTTAAGTATTTTATGTATTTTATATGAGGTACAAGGCAATTCCTCCTTACTCAGTGAGACACAGCAGGGCACAAGGCTGGATGGCCATGGTGGACCACGAACACAGAGGTGTGACACAGTTACAGGGCCTTCCCCAGTGTCCCCACTAGCCTGCACTAAGACCTCAGCTTCCATCCTCATACCCCATGCTAGTTGTGCTGCTCAGCCACTTCCTGCCCCTCAGTCCCTGAAGTCTGTAGGGCCACACTTGGGCTTCTGTAAATAACCTGTCACTGAGCAGCATTTCTTTTCTGCTTTTGTTTCTTTTCTGCTTGTTAAATCTTGCTCAGCTTATCCATCTCTGTCAAGCATTTCCTCCTCAGAGATATTTCCTCTAATCACAGACAAGAGCAATGTTTCCTCCAATTTCTCGTGAGTTCCTTTCATTGTAATATTTTTCCCTGTAACTATCCATTAATTTGTGTGCTTTCATTTGTGTTTGGTCACCAGAAAGCCAGCAATTTTAAAGGGCTTTCCACCTCTTCAGAATTTAGCAAGCATTTGTTGAATGAATGACAGAGGGAAGGCTTTGTGAATCTGAAGACACGTTGTAAACAGCAGTTGGCAAAACCAGTTTTTGAAATTACTACACAATACAACTGTAGTGCTCTAAAGATTAGTAAAAAGTTCCTTGGTATCATGTGTCTTCTTATACAACTTGATGTTACAGGGACTTGTTTTCTTAAATTGTATTAATAGTTTATTTACAGAAGTTTCTAGAGAGATTTACTAAAAAAGAAATGTGCTTATATTCCACCAGAGGGAAAGAAATACTTTTTCTTATCCTTAGTATAAAGGAAATTTATTATTATTTGGCTGTATTATTTTTAGATGCATTTAGTATCCACCGCTTAAATATATTGCACAAGATTTAGTATTTCTTAACCAAAATTTATTTTACTATGGCTATTCATTTTGTTATCCATTGTAAAAGTTGCTAAATTTATTTTATTTACTCTATTTTCTACTGTTGCTTATTATTTTAATATTTTCTTCCATTAATCAGCTGAGTAATCAGTGAGTGACGTTTCCTGTAATAAATACTTCTCTGGGACCAGTGAGATAGCTCAGTGGACTAAAGTGCCTGCTTAGGCAAGAATAGACAAGGGCAGAGATCACGGTTCAATTCCTAGCACCACATGCCACATTAGCCCTGGCCTCAGAGTGGGCTGAGCCTGCCAGAGTCTGGGGAGTAGTGGCTCATGCCTGTAATCCCAGCACTGGGGAGACTGAAAACAGGAGGATCACTATGAGTCCGAGCTGCGTAGTGAGACCCTGTAACAACCAAATACATTAAAAAAAAAAAAAACTTCTCATTCCTCTTCCTCCGAAAACAAAACAAAATCCTAAGATTATCCTTTAGTTATGATTCCTTAGTACCTCCACTTGCTAGATTGTGGGAAATTACAAAGTTGTAGGAAGTAGTTATTTAAACCATCACTTTTTTTTTCTGAGTCCAAAGAAAGCTTCTCATATTGCTTATTACAGCCCCAAATGATCACTTAATTGAATTAGTAAGGGAATCTACTGCTGAAAAATGACTTTCTAGTGAAAGAAATAAGAAATTTGGAAGAAAAGTAATTTCTACTTTTTTATATGTATTGGAAACTTACAAATTGATACGCCATCTGTCTCGTCTCAAATGTACACTCATAATCTGGGCAAAAGATGCAAGATTAAGAGATTTTAAGGAATCATCTGTCCTCCAAAATGTCTTAATACTGTTGAGTAAGATTTTTATTTCGCATTTTTAAAAATAATGCTAATACATTTCAATAAAAGAACTTCATACATCTGATACCTTAGTCCAAAGTTTTTGCACATGACTTCAGCCTCCTCCTGGTAGCTCCCAGGGTTTCCCTCCAGCTCCACCGCAGGAGCTGTGGGTGCAGGCAGATGCGTCATGGGGAGAGGGATGCGCTCACAGCCAGGCAGCAGCAGTGGTCTCCGGTCCCACCTCAACCAGAGCTGCTGCTTTAGCTGTGGTTAGAAAATAAAATGTAAACAACAAACATTTTACATCATGGTTTTGAAAGAAAATAGGAATTCTAAAAATAATGTTAATAATTCTTTAATTAAGTTTATTGTAAGATGTAGATATGCATAATCAAGACATTCTTCATAGGAATTTGTACCTCTACATGACATAATATAATATTGAATTGTCTTGTGTGCTAAGATTATAATATAAATAATATGAGTGTTAAGATTTTAATGCTACTTAAGTCTTTTATAAGTGTAGAAGTATACAAGCTGTGGCTTAAATTATGTATCTTCTCTTAAGATTGAAACTTCTGAAGGGTACGTGTGAACTGGTAAAGTACACCTGCTATTACTCAATTTAAACAAGTCTGTGGAGGCATTTTGAGAAAGGAAAAGAAAATACAGATAGAAGTTTATGGTTTATAAAGAAAACAATAGTTGATAGGACAGTGTTAGAGGATCTTGATAAAGAATGACATTGCTAAATGAAACCTTAAAGTCAGCCCACAAAAACATAGTAAAGCACAAGACATAATGCTTTAGAACACATTAAACAGAGTATTCAATAGAATTTATAGAAGAATAGAAAATTTGTGTAATAATTCATTTGGTGGAACCCTACTACTGTGTATTCCAATGCCCCCAAAGTGATGGAGGTCTAGGTAGGTACAAGGAACAGGCACACCTAGTAGAGGCACCGTAGGTTCCTGTGCAGAAGTAGTAGAAATGGGCAAGTGCGACAGCATCCTGTATATATAGCAACATTCTAGTGGCTCCACGGGTCCCAAAAAAGGGCCAGGACAGAAGATGAGGAAAAGCACTGCACCTGGTGAAGAGTGGGTCCAGGCAAGGACCCTAGCTCTGTGCATGTGTGATAACTTCATGAGGAGGTGTTGGTATCCTGTGCATGCAGATGGGGAGCAAGTGTCACTGGAACATGCTGCCAGCTCTGAGCACTGGACCATTTGTACCTACAGGCTGGGGAGGCCTGGGAGAAATAGCAGGAACACTTATGACTCATGAAATTCATAAATTGATTCTTGATTCATACTGATCTTTTAATCTTCACATTCTTCAGTCACTCTTATTAGCTGTCACAGTTGACTTAGTCTCAAAATATCACAGATGTGGATTTTAAAGTGTTCTTTGCAAATTGTGCTTATTCTTCAATGGCGGTGACTATTATCTTTGATAATTTAATGAATACTTTCATTCCAAAGATCAATCATATGCATCAGATTCCATGAGCCGTGGTTAGTCCTCACCTGGAATTTAAATGAGGCTCATTATATTAACTTAAACTTTCATCTTGCAGAAAAAAACCATCTGATTAGACTAACCATATGTTTGAGAAGGAATGAAAAATCTTTCCAAATAAAAAATGCTAAATGTATAATAATGACAAATATTTCACTTGGCTTATTGGGCCCATCATCATTCTATTTAAAGGACTTTTATCATGGAGTCATAGAGCTGGAAAGATACATCCATATGTCACATGGCTGTCCTTCTGTCTTCACACAGATGGTGGTCTAGCATACTTTAATTCATCTTCAGGAATCTCTTCCTCTTGTATTCGTGCCAAATGTGAATATAAAACTTTCTATGCATAGAGAAAATTTACAGATTTCAAAGCTTGATGATGCTTTTATATTCTAGAAGTCATTTTGCTATTCCATTATTTATTTTTTTGTCTTTCTGGTGATTAAAATGGAACTATAAGCTAAGGATATAATAAGACAGGCCAAACTATGAAGGGCAGGGCACGGGACACCAGACATGGCTACAAAGTGACATAGAATAGCCCACTCTAAAAAGAATTAGTACTTTTGTAAAGGAAACAAGGCCAGTGTAAAATAAAAGTAATAATATTAAAAGGCAGACGATGGTAAATTTGTTTGGTAGACAAAATAACTACCCAGAAATGTCCTTGTCCTAATCCCCATTACCTGTTAATACATTATTATATGTGGAAAAAGAAACTATGGATGTGATTAATTTAAGGGCCTCAAGATAGGGAAAGTGTGCGGGATTATTCAGTAGTCACAATCTAAGTCCATGAGTGCTTAAAAATAGAGACTCCTTCCTGAATGTGATAAAAAAGGAACATAACATAGAAGGAGTCCTAAGGAGTAGAACTATGGACAAATAGGTAGAGAGATGCAGCAACATAGGCTTTGAACATGGAAGAAATTTTGAGGAGCCAAGAATGTGGAGAGTCACTACAAATTTGCAAAAGCAAGGGCTCAGTTTGTCTCCTAGAGCTTCCAGAGAAGAACATGACTCTTCTGACACCTGGATTGCAGCCCAGTAACACTTGTGCAGATTCAAGCTACAGCAATGAATGCAACAGAATTGTGACAGTGTAAGTCACTAAGTCATGGTAATACATTGTGGTGGCAAGAATGCAGTCATCTCTCCCATCTTTTGTCCTTAACTGCCGACATTTTATTCTTACAGTAAAACCTAGAAAAGGCCTATAAAAATGAAAATTAGATCATGTTTCTCTTCTACTTAAAAGCTTCTTTCAACTTCCCATCCCATTTTAAATGTAACTATAAGCTTCCTAACAGCTCCCATGGCCCTCCACCTGTACCTCTGTCTCCCCAGAACTGTGGAAGTCCTCTTCTTTTCACTCTGCTTACAGAACAAGAACCGCCTTCTTTTTTCATAGTAATTACTAGGCCTTACAAGACATATTTAGGTTCTTTACACATGGAAATCTCTGTACCAAAGGAGAGGTGCAGTTCTTTTCTATACCATTTTGTGGGTTTACTCCAATAATGTCCAATCTAGGGAAACTTCCAGCACTACTAATAAAGCTCTATGCTAAATGAGACAGGGGAGTTGGGAGAGGGGATGTAAAAAGAATTAGGATGAGTCATGTACTTGTATGAACTGCTTGCCATGAATGTAGTCATTATGTATCACAAATATGTACAAATAAAAAAATTCCCCATTCTCTATTTCCTGTCTTATTTTTGCTTTATTTCATGTCATAACACATTTCATCACATTACATGTACTTTACTTATTTATGTTGCTCATTATCTTTTCTCCCTTCTTTCAATGTAAGACCTACTAGAATACAGAGTTTTGTGTCTATTTTATTCATTTCTGATTCTCTGCGCATATGGTACTTTATCTATACTTATTAAATAAGAGGAATAATATGATATGTGAATCAAAAGAGACAATAACCCTGGATATTTATTTTCTTGATGTCATAAAGTTATTTGTTTTCAACCTGATTTAAATGTAAGTCCTATAAAAACCACAAATAGCTCTCAACACAATGCAACAATTTTATACTTCATCAAGGAAACTTGATTGGTCCTTCACTAGCTGGTCTATTTCCTCCACACTGATCACTAGTTCAATACGTGAATAGTATGATGATGGATTTTGCCTTGGCTCCATTTGTGGTGCTATACGACATTGGGCTACACCTAGCAGTGCACATGCTGTCCTTCCTCAACCCTGTCTCAGCTTGAATTCCATTGAGTAAAGGGCTATAATACATTGTTCTTCCACTAATAAGATTATCAAGATTATTTGAAATTAATTTATCAACACACACACACACACACACACACACACACACACACACGAGAGTGAATTTCTTTCTTCCTTTTCCTTTTATACCCATTTCAACTTCATTAAAATTTACCAGGCTTTTCCTGGAGTTAAATCTCCCCACCTCACTCCAAATCAATATGTGTATCATTTACTTTGGGGATGTATCGATTCACTGTACCTAGTTTAGAGAGATCATTACTGTGATGGCATTTTCTCATGAAACTTTATAAGTGAATGTTGTCATTCTTATCCAAGAGTAACTCCAAATCTTTCTGGCATCTGCCGTTCGGAACTGTTTTCATCCCAGTTAAGAGTTTCTGTATTGTTTGTTACTATTATTTTTCAAATATGGGTCTAATTATAATAATATAAATTGGACATTTCGTAGTATTCAATATGATTAGATTTTTGAGTGAACATTAATGTCCATTATCTCATACGAGTATGACAACAGTATAGAGATGCATGTGGGGTAAAATTTGACACAATGACTCAGACTTACAAAATTGACTAAGGTTAAATAATTGTCCAAAAATTTGAAGTAGGAATAAGGCACTATGCTACTGTACTATATTATTATGCTTAGTATTGCTGTAGCTTCCTAGGTTTCCTAATGAGCCATGTTATTATTCTATAATAACTCCCTGAAGCTATCACCTAGTATCACCTAGTAGCTGTTTTGTATAACTTTACTGCAGGAAAATTTAGCACTTTAGGAGACCTTATTTAATCATTGACTAGGTCCTTCTATTACCTAGCTCTTATATGCATGGGGAAAATCTAATTTCCAGTGCTTTCCTTCCGCTGGTCACAGTTCGCTAGGATAATACTCATCACTTCATCTTCCTCCTGGTGCACAGTGTGGGTGCCAAGTTGTGCAGCACAGCAAGGTAACAGTCTCTTTCTTGGGTTCATCAATTCCATCATAGAAAAAAAGATCCCCTTAAGTTACGGAGAGTAGTGTTTGCCACATTGCAGGAGAAAACAAACATCCAGACCCCAACGAGCCACTGTGTCTAGTGAGAAGTAGGAATTTATTGTATGTCTTAGGCTTATCAGGCATGAAAAGGTAGGAATGCCTATTGTAAGCAGTGGTTTCCATCTCCCCAAAGATGTCAATCATAAAAATGATGTTGGACTGTTTTATTATTCACATTCTGAATTCTTGCAGACATACTCTGTAAATCTCTCAAAGGCAAGACATGTCTTCTTATTATTCTTCTTAAAAGCTCTTTTACTGGATGTGATAGGGTGGGGTGGGAGCTGGGAATCAAACTCAGGACCTTATATTTGTCAGGCAGGTTCCATGCCACTGAGCTACATTCCCAGCCCCTTAGAAGGTCATAGTAACCCGCAGCTGGAGGTTTGTAGTTTCCATTATGTCTGTTACTGTGTTGCTAAACACAAAAACAAATTTTATGCTAAGAAGTAAAAGTAGTAACAACTTTTGATCCAGCTGATTGATTTTGTCTGCTGTGCTCAGAACCTACACTTGTCCTTTAAATGCTAGAGGAGCAAATGATATTTGAGAACTGAGATTTTGGAGGTTCTTTCACGCATCATATTTGCATCAGAGTCTCCAAGGTTCTGCTAGATTTAGTGCAAGAATGTTAGAAAGAAGCACCCATGAATGAGGAAAGAATTATTATGCTTCTGCTACTGAGCCAAGACGGAGCTAACTAGTGAGCATTAAATCCACTTTTGAAAAAAGGCCAACCAAACAGTTTTTGTAAATAAGTTCTTTAAATGTCTTATTTTGTGATTACAGAAAAAGCATTTTGTTGCAAATTTGCCTACATGATTTGATTTAACAGTACTTATATACTATTTTACTCTAGAAACTATATTGAGATTATTTTTTAAAAGAATATAATAAAGCAAACAAATTATATGTATTTACTTACATTTTTACATTAGGGTTATGTGCTCTAGTTTTCAAACATTTAAGTAACAGTTAAACAGAATGTTATTTTGTTTTATATTTTCAGGGAATGGGGATTCATTTCTAATTAAAGGGTGACAAAAATCAAATAACTAGAAAGTTATTTCTTGAGGAAAATTTAAGGAAATGTTTACTTAATAACACTAAGGCAGGATTATGTTTATTGCATTTTGGTTTTCTGCAAAACAAAATTTTGCAGAGTTTGGGAACCTAAAACCATTGCTAAAGACTTGGGAAATGCTTTATTTCAAAAAGCTCTGTGGGGATTTAGGATGCAGGGAATGAGCAGGATGCAGTTCAGGAAACAGTGAGAGTTTTTGAAGAAAAGGAGCAATGTGTGGTCCTTTTCTGACCTTTTGGATAATACCGTGAGTCTAAGGTGCTTTGATGTAACTAAGCTTGGGCTTATTTTAAGTTTTGGTACAATTTTATGTAGCATTAGCCCCTTTCTCTTTAAAGTCTTTCCTAGCTCTTAATGTAGAATCAACTGTTATAATCTTTGCTCCTAAAGCATTTAATGAATTAAAAAAAATTTAAGCAGTCAATGCTTCTGCTCTTGTCGACATGTTTTGCAGAGCAAGGTTGGAAAGTTAAGGAAGAGAACCAATCAAAAATAATTAAAATGCCATATGTATGGTGAGATTAAAAAATAGCCCCTACACTTATCTATGGTAATATCCACAAAAGGCCATCTCTACCAAAATATTAGAATCAAAAAGCCATTAAAAGGTAAATTTAATAAGTACAATAGAATAAGCATGCTTGCATAAAATTGAGAATAACCTGAGAACAGGGTCTGGATATACGAAAATATGCCACGTAAGGTATATGTAATAGGTAGACATAAGAGAGGCCCAAAGATCAAATTATAATGAAATGGTACACAATTCTGTGCACCATGCTAAGAAGATTAGACTTGCTTCTCCATATAATAGAAGTTTTGGGGGCTCACATTCACTACAGTACATTCTCTTCAGGTAGTGTGTCTGCAGCGATGTATTTATGAGCTGAATTCTATGCCACAGTGTCTAATTAGTTCATATTATAGTCAATATTTTGTACAGGATATGTTTGTAGAGTGAACTTGTGAATATATGAATTATGTATCTTTTTGTTTGCTTGTTTGGAATTTTTGGGGGGCAGTACCGGGTATTGAACTCAGGACCTTGTGCTTGCCAGGCAAGCACTTATTCTACTATCTCCCCAGCCATCTCCCCAGCTGAATACATGAATTATGGACAAAGTCAAGTCACTTACAGAAAATCAGAAGCTATAATGTAGGAGAACCATTCATCAGAAAGTAGTTTTACAATAAGAAAAAATAAAATATAGTTATAACATCTTTGCTTTCTGAATTATTTTAAAATATTATAAAAGATAACCAGATACATTATATTAAAATTAGTATTACTTTGTTTTATGATGAGGACATACATAAAATTTCCAGAAGCTACATTAATTGAGATAAACAGTACCTTATTTTAATCTCTATTCTTTGGCCCAAATCCCTCACTTCTACTGCCACCAATATTTTCCTTTTGATAGTAGGGTGAACTAAAAAAAAAAAATCACATCTGGCTGAAAGGGTCTCTTCTGATATCAATCATAAGATTAGTATTTATTGTTTAACTTTGGCCTTCTCTAAGTGCTCACATGTGGAAAACCATTCCACCCTATAGATGCCATGACAATCAATATTACAATAAGGTAAAAATACATCTCTATTTAAGTACCAAAGCAGCCAGTCAAATGACATGAAAACATACTACAAGTGTAGAGTGTTTTATACTCAGATGTGAAACTTGTTCCTTAGATGTGGGAGTGCTTATTCCATATGAGGTGTAAAATGACAGGTCAATGCATTTTTATTTGAAGTTAGGAATGTTTTTTATTTCCTAAAAAATCACTTTCTTCATCTCTGAAGTGTATTTCTACAAAGAAAGATAAAGAATGCTGTTCTTTGTAAGCTCAGATAAATTCCACTCTCTCATTTCAATTAGCACAGAACCTGGTCTACCCTACAAATTTAAAAGAGAAATGGTCGAGAGTCAGACAGCCTTGGCATGTTGTCGTAAGGGCTTGGCTGTGAAGGATAAAGTAACTGCAGCTTTGCAAGTCTTGCTAAGCTGCATTTACAAGCAGAGTTAACAGATTAGGGTCAAAACCAGAAGGGAAATATGGATTTAAATTATGACTTAATATTAAATATGTCTTGCCTTTATTTTATGTTATTCATCCTGAAGCCACTAACATCAAAATAGCCAAAGTGTTCATTCTCAAGTACATATACCTGAAGAGCTGTTGATTTAAGAATGAATAAAATTTTGCCATTACTCTGAAAAGATTTACAGAGTTATTGTGGAAATTAAAAACTAAGTGGACAAATACAAGGTGGTGTGAATGTACATTTAAAGAAGCTATTCAGAAGAACAATCATTGCAAAGATTTAAAGATAAGAAAGCACTGTGTGTAAATGCCACAGTTTCTTTCTCTATCAACTGTAGATAGACATATAAGCTGTTTTCAAGATTTAGCTATTATGATTTGTGCACTAAAAATACGGATATGCACTGCTTCATTGTAAAATGTTGTTTTTAACACTTCCCATAAGATGCCAAGAAGGGTGACAGCTGGGTTAAATGGAATTTCTTGTTTCATGTTTTTGAAGAATTTCCCCCCTGATATATAATTTTATATCCAAAGTGGTTATACAAGTTTATATTCCCATCAACAGTGTAAAAGTGCTCCTTTATCCTGCAGTCCATAAAGAATTTGTTGTTATTTGGTTTCTTGACAATGGACATTATTTGAGGGATAAAATAGTATCTTAGTATCATTTTAATATTTCTCCCTAATGGCCAGCAATGTCTTTTGCTTGTCTATATTTTTGACTGGTTCTATTACGGGGGAGGCATCTAAATATTTTAAGTTCTTTTTTTAATATTTTAAGTTCAAAGGAAGAAAATCTTCAGTCATTTATAGGCAAATGGATGCACTTTGAGACCACAATGTTAAGTGAAGCAAATCACACACAAGTTTAAAAGACAGCTAATAATAATTAGGGAGATCAAAGAGGAGGGGATCAATAAATGGACAGAGGGGAAAGGAAGTATAAGACATGAAAAAAAATAAGATGTGTCATGCTCATGCATCAACTACACACAAGGAATGCGAATGTTAAGGACTGCAAATATGTACCCTCCAAATGAAAGGGGATCAGGAGACTGGAGGAAGAGATAAGGACGAAATGTAAAGGGGATGAGACAGGAATTAAGGTTTGTGTACAGGCAACAAATCCATGCAATAAAGGTACACATATGTGCTAATGAAACAGAAAAGGAAAAACAAAGAATTCACAAACCTTAAATTGCCTAATACTGCTGAAACATAAAGAGCTAGGAGGTGTTGAGCACTTTTAGGGGGCCCTATAGGAAAAATGTGCATAAGCAGAGGCTAAGGATTGATTAGAGTCAAGGAAAATGAAGGGGTTATTGGACTTGTGTAGGTAAAGAATGATGGGCTAGTCATATCATATTGGAAAGATTAAAATATATCTGAAGAAGGCAGATTAAAAAGATTCAATAATCACCTTCTTGTGAGGTACAGAAGGGAAGGGTGATTTCCCGTGAAGACAGCTGTGTTAGTGGTTGTGGGTTCTTCAAATTCCACAATATGAAGTGTGAGGACATTTGACTGAGGCAGTTTTGTCAGAGTAGGGAAAGAATAGAGGGGAGAAAATTGAATTTGAGAAATCAGTGGGATGCTCAGTGAAGATTTTCAAGACATTGAACTTAAAGTAAATAGTTTATGTAAAAGTTATGTGTATGTAAATGAAGTAAGGAAAATGCCTTACATTATTCATATCCTGGAATCTGTACTATTGGCTGTGTCTTAGTGGCACTGGTAAAAAAGAGAACTATGGCTTCCAGAAACACAAAAAAGATTCCATAGTATTTGGCTTGAAATCTTTTTCAAATGGTAATTTTCTACCAGCATCTCGATAAACTATAACATAAGCCTTATTAAAACTCAAATTGTTTTGTTAGTGTATTATTCACATCAATAGATATGAAATATTAAATTTCATATATATACAGGAATAGTTTTGTTACAATATTCTTTTTTTTCTACCAAATATTAAAACATAGCATGTGTGAGAAACTGTATTTCTATAGCATTTTTTAAAAGACTAAAACAGCTTAGATCCAGTGAAATTCAAGTTATATTTTATATATTTACATAGAAACTAGTCAATGACTAAGAATAAATGAACCATATTTATGAAATTGAATTAAGAATAATAACAACAATGAAAGCATTTTAAAATGTAATTTTTAATATAATGGAAGGTTTCTGAAATAATGGAAAGTTTAAAAAATATAGAAAATTACTTATGCAATGATGAGGTTATACATCTATAGAGAAATAATTCAAGGATATTTTTCTTTTTCTTTTTTTGTGGAACTGAGGATTGAACTCACGCTCATTGCACTTGCCAGGCAAGCCCTTATTCTCCTGAGTTGTCTCCCCGGCCGCCAAGGAAATTTCTGACTCATAGGTATTCTACTTTGAGAATGAGAACTTTGTCTGCAGTATAAAAAATAAAAATTAAATTTGTTAAGACATAACTGTACTCCAGAGACCATGATAAAGGTTTATATTGAATTTTTGTATATTTTGGAATGGTCTATAAAATACGAAGCAATTGACTGCATCATGATTTCTGCATAATTTGTACATAGTAAAATTCTCTCCCTTTCATTATAAACCCTCTCTTCCTTGCATGGTATAATTCTGAAAGTTTGGCTACATAAAGCTATTTAACTACCACTATCAAAATAGAAAATAGAATATATCATTCTAAAATTTTTTCTTACAATCTTTAACAGTTGAGATTTTAGGCAATTCTCAACTCTAGAGAGCTGGTACAATTTTGGGGTACTATGAAATTCTCATATAATGAAAGTATACCTTTTATAGACTTTTAAAGCTAACTTTCTCCACTTAACATAATGAATTTGCGATTCAGCCACATCATAGGAGTCCTGACTTTGTACCTTTTTGTTACTGAATTTTATCCTGATATGGGAATGTATCATAGATTATCATTTCCTAGTTGAAGGATATTTGAATGATTTTTTTTGATGATTATAGATGATGTGGATAGGCATTTGCAGACAAATTTTAGTGTGAAGATTTTCATCTGCATAAGTATCTGGGAAAAGATTGTTGATCAAATGACAAGTGTACATTTATTTTTATAAGCAAACATTTTTCTCAAGTGAATCTACCATTTTATATCATCATAAGTAAATTTGAATCTTGAAAACTTTTGATGTTATCAGTGAATTTTGCTTAGGCAGTCAAAAACACAAAATAAGAAGAATAAAAAATAAATTTTATACTTGTTTTGATTTGTGAATTTCTAGTATTCTATTTTTAAATAGAATTTCAAGTTTTAGCCATTTTCAGCCTGAAGAACTTTTAAATTTTCCTTTAACACACAAATACTAGTATAATTAATTTTCTCCTTTTATGTTTGTGTTCAAAGCCACACTTTCCATGCAATTTACCTCACTAATTTCTAGTGACAGAGCTAGGTCTTTTCAGTCATTTGTCTCTTGTCAATATTTAACAACAACTTGAAGACACATTGAATTAATATTAGTAAAAAGTTAAGCTGGTGCTATAAAAAATTCTATGTTAAATTTGCTATATAATTATGTCAAATTTTATTATATATGGAAATCATTGATGGTTTACAACACGGTTTTGGTAATGGACTTCAGATGCTTTCCATAGGATTAGATGGATCTGGGAGGGAATTCGTTCATGTTGGGTTTATTCTTACTTCTCACATGTTCTGCAAACACTATCAACTCTTGTATAGTTTATACTGAACTATATCATCTTCTCTTCACAACTCTCTCTCTCTCTCTCTCACTCTCTCTCTCTCTCTTGCTATGGTTGTTCAATATTTACTCTTTTACTGATAATTTTAAGCAGGATTTAATATCTTATAATAAATTATATAAAAGTTACTGTCTAAGTTTTATCTCTAAGACATGCTCTGTGCAGTTATTATTATTTTTTTTTTGACTGTTCAGTCCTATTCTGAACAACTTTGTTCTCTGGGCAGCTATTTCTCTTCTTGCCCCTGCTTTCTATCATGACATGTGAATGCTTACTGATTTATTAAGCAAAACACACTTCAATTGGAGTAGACCAGAAAAGGAGATTGATTGGGTTGTAAACTCTAACACATCTGCTCTGAAACACTATTGTTTTTTGGTTAAAGAGCATCTTCAACCTTTGAAAAGCTGTAGTCCTTTCAAAGATACCCATGGAATAGATCCCACAACATGCATACTCGTGAGAACATCAAGCCATAAGGAATGTAGAACATTGCATACGCCTTTGCTCATGAAAATTACTCTACATGGCTGATTCTCACCAGCATTTTTTTTTAAATGTATTCAGTACAGGGTCCACAGGGTCTCACTACACAGATCGAACTCATAGTGATTCTCCAGTTTTCAGCCTCCCAAGTGCTGGGATTACTGACACAAGCCATCACACCCAGTCTCAGTCGCCATCTTAGTGTGCCCTGGGGGCAGGGCCGGGGATCAAACCCCAGTCACTGCACCTGGCTAAGCAGGTATTTTAGTCCATGAGCTATCTAGCTGGTCCTTATCATCAGTATTTAGTGATGTACATAGAATCATACATTCTCAGAATTAGACAGAGTTTCTGGGTTCCTTATTAGATTTTTTCTCTTGAATTAATACTCAGATTTTACTTGCTGTCTCAACTGCTTATGAACTGTCTTCTAGAAAAAAAAATCTTATTTGTCTGTACTGTTAAGATTTTTAAAATAATTTTACTCATTAGAATTTGGAAAATTAATAAAAACCAATGTCTTCATTTGTAAATCATTGTGTTCAGCATAATAGTGACATTTCAGTGGCACTACTACTATATGTATTACCAGGAAAGGTTTTTTTTTTTTTTTTTTTTTTTTGTTTTGTTTTGGCAGAACCAAGGATTGAACTCAGGGTTTTGTGCTTGCCAGGCAAGCACTTATTCTACTGAGCATTCTCCCTGGCCCCTACCTAGGAAAGTTATTAGACTCCTTTGTACCTCTGTTAATTTATCTGTAAAATGGAGCCAATACTGTTGGTATAAAAATATCAGTCAAAGTTGTCAAGAGATATAAAGTCTTCTGAGCAGTGTTTAACATCAGGTTATCTATTAGAGTTAGCTAGCGTTTGTGGGTTGGGAAGAAAATCCATCCAAAGGGAAAAAGGTTTCAGTGATCTCACATATCCATATAATTTTTTAACAAATCAACTTTAACAAAGTTGATATATGCACATGTTAAATTAAAAAATATATTTATGTGACTGTTCTATTGTATTTCTATTTTTTTCTTCTTTTCAATAAAGAACTTAAGGGACTACAAATTTTTAAGACATTAATTTTTTGATAATGCTGGTTTATCTTCAAGAATAACAGAAGAACCTAAAAATTCATAAAACCAGGATAAATGTTGAATGTTTTGATCAATAATATTTTGTTTTCCTATAAATTGACAATTATGCTGATAATAACCCAATTCTCTGATTTCCAAGTTTCATATTTTGACTTTGTGCCTACTTCATAATTTTATATTTTTATATTTACAGTGGATTTTGCATCTTCTCTAAACTTGCCTTTCCATATACAACAATCATAAGCTCCTCAGATAAATTTCACAGACACTTGAAAATTAATTCTGCCTAAGGTTAGGAAACCATTCAATATTTTAGAGCACACTTTGGTTCTTATATATTAGTAGTCATCAGAATTAGTGTATCAAGACTTGTGTTCTACATTTGGATAGTAAGTGGATCCATGAAATAAATAGAATCAGTGGAGAGGGAACTGAAAAATCTTCTAGAGTAGATGTCTCATTGTTTTGTATTTAAATAGCTCTAATATTATATACCCCCTTGGTAAATCTAATTGGTAAGCTCTGTTCTTGCAGGAACATAAATAATTTTCTGGCTACAAATTTAAGAGGGCCATTTCTATCAATTATTAATCACAAAAATAACTAGAACAATTTTCTGTCTCGTCAAATTTCAATGAATAGTCTATTTCTCCTCAATCAGAACATTAACTAGTGTTGTAGGTATTATGATTGTGATGATTGCTTTTGGCTTTTATGAAGAACATTTTTATATTTTACCTATTTGTATAAAATATTTTACTAACATTTTTGAGATGTATAGTATAGATAGTTCATAACAAAGTTGATATATGCACATGTTGCACTTTAATCCTACTTTGCTTCTCTTTCTCCCTAAGGAACATGATTAGTGAGTATTAATTTTTATTATGGAAAATAGTAAAATGACTACATAACTGCATCATAGTTACTACCTTATCAAGGTTCTATTTTGACAAATTTCTGGTGAAATGGATGAATTTCTAAGCTCAGACACTAAAAATGGATCATGGAGAAAATAGCATCATTTCCTGCAGAGTTCAAATTATCTACCTTATCTATTATCTGGTAGGATTAGCTCCCTGCTGGAGAAAAGCTTGAGGGGCTTTTATAAGATGCTTCCTTCCTGAGGTGCTGGGTGTGAGGGAATTGTTTATGACATTGTGCAACTGTGTGTCAAGACTAGTTGTGAGAATCAAAATGAAATAATGTTAAAGTTCTTTAAAAATATCAAGACACTATACATTTGTGAAATCTTTTGGTAGGTTATAGACTATTGTTAGTAATTTCAGGAGAGTTGAAATATGATTAGTATGGCTAATGGCGACTGTGGTTTGCAGGAAGATTTAAAATAGACATTAGGATAAGTGACTGTTGTAGTTAGAGTTTGCAAGAGAATAGATTGAATACGGGACACATAACATATGATTATTCTATAATACTTACCCAAGTCAAATATAGAAGAGTGCAAGAGACTTGTCCAAACACTAGAGACCCGAAGAATCCAGCTGAGGGCCTGGAGCCCATGGCAATGTCATGCACAAGTTCAGCCAAAGACCAAGAGCCCGTGGGAATGTCTTCTGTGAGGGAGCTGGAGATCAAGAGCCCATGACAATGTCTCATGTAAGTCTACATCAAGGCTTTTCGCTGGGAAGGCCCAAAGGTCAGTGATGGAAGGTAGAAAGTCTGTGTCAGGAGGGTAAATAATCAGTGCCAGCAGGCTGGGGGATCTGCACTGGAGCCAGAAAGCAATGCTCAATATAAGTACCACAGCTCCCCTAAAGAGAGCCACAACCATCCTCAGGGACAGCAAGGACTACAGCTCCTCTGATAATGAGAACAACTGAGTTCACATCAGGAAAGCCAGTGCAGCAAGCTTCTCCAGCACATGCACACCATCCCTCAACAGCATGCCGTCTTTCCCTCTAGTTCTCCTTTTATGCTGTTGGCAACAAGCCTTAGTTGGGCCCTCCACACCCAGAACCATGCTTACCCAGTTTAGCTGGGTGTTACAAGATACCCAGTAGTTAATCTACCACAATGACCAAATTAGAAGGCTATTCATAAAACACTTTATTGGCTTGTAAATAAGTCAGCAGGACAAGGTAGATACTTTAGGTGATCACTGAAGTGCTTTCTAACACTGACAACATTAGTTTGTAATATTCAAATAAGATTCAGTTATTGATTCAAGTATGAGAATCTGATAAAAATAATGCCAATACAATCAATTCACAAAAATTTGTATGCTTCTGGCTGAAACCTTTAAATACCTGAACTTTATACAGGTATTTGAGAGGGAAGTACTAGATGACCTTGGAGTTGGGTTGCTGATTGATTTAGGGGAATGGCAATGCTGTAATAAAAATAAGACTGCAAAAGACACAGAAGGAAGACATTCATAAGCTTTAAGCTGAAAGATGAGGAAAATATAGCAAGTTAAGTTTCAGTTATTTTGAATTTTAGAGCCTAGAATGTTATTTACAGAGAGATCTCTATCTAGATAAAAACCTGAGGTCCCGTAGCTCAAGAACATGGTATACTGGATCCAATTTTGGGTACTAATATTCACACAGCAGATGCATGGTGGGGTGAGAAAGTTTCTGATCTTCATGGAACTCTGGTACTGAGAACTCACATCAGTGCGTAGGATAATGTGAGTTGAAATTGAACAGTGAAAAGCACTAAAATAAGTGTTAGTATTGTAGTTGAATGAGGAAGTCAGAAGTCATTGGGCCAGTAGTGTAATAGTGAGCCCGTGTATCGAAGCTGAGAGAAGCAGGAAACTGATCAGGAAATTAGGATGGAAAAGGGGATCAACTAGTTTAAGAACACACAGCAATTTAGGGGATAAGAAAATTGAGCTTAAGAGTTCTGGGCTATTTCTGAGAACAGAGAATGCTTTTGAAAATGAAGATATTAGACCAGCTCTGATAGTAAGAAATATTTACAGAAATCATCAGCCCATCTTGCATCTTCACTATATTTCTCTTTAATGTTTCCTTTAACAAGAATTAAAAAAAATCCTTTAAAATCACAACAAATACTGTTACCCTAATCTATTTGATACTCAATATTCTCCAATAGCAATGGAACACTCATCTCTGACAAAACAAAACAAAAAAGGGAGCTATAAATGCAGGATCATTTTATAGTGAAAAAAATACATGTATGGATATTCAAGATGGTTAGGATAGATATACAGCTACTTTTTCTTAGTTTAATGAGAAGAAAGGTTTGTACTAATAGTGTTTAGATAAGATATCATGTCTACATCTTGTCCTCTGAATAATTCCTACAAAGACAATAATATGCAATATATTAATTATTGTAACTGTCCTACCAACCTGTTTTGAAACAGTTTCATTGCTATTTTATCTTTTATTCTTATTAAAATGAATAAAAATTAAAAAGAAAATTTAAAAATACTTAATAAATTCTTCTATAGATGGCTATAACTTATTTCTCTGAATGTCACAAATGTTATATTTTTTCTGTTAATTAAATTACAACATAATGGAAAATATAGTATAATGGAAGATATATACAAGCCATAATTGTATATCTTTTAAATAATGTTATTTTTGAATATATGTCAAAAAGTCTCTCTCGGGCCAGTGAGACAGGTCAGTGGATTAAGAGCCTACTGACAAAGGTTCTACAATCTGAGGTACAGGATCTCAGGATAAATCCTGAGGGCATTTCACTGACCTTCTCAAACCAAAAAGCTACAACTCTTGTTG
>NW_004524811.1:1481593-1483334 GCF_000260255.1 Octodon degus
ATAAAGAGCAACATGTTAAAGAAGTTTATTTTCACGAGTAGCAATAAGCCATAGAGGTATTGTGTTCCAAAGACACTGAAGATCTTTTTTGAAGTCTGAAGTATTTGTTTTGTTCATGGTAAACATCATCAGATTAAATTTTCACTACAGGAAAATATTTTCATGCATTGATGAAAATCAAGTTTGATGGGGATATAGCTCAGTGGCATAAGCGCCTGCCTGACAAGTGCAAGATCCTGAGTTTGATCCCTAGTACCAAAAAAAAAAAAAAAAAAAAAAGGAATCAAGTTTGAGAAATGATATCATATATATATATTTTTTTTTGGTGGAACTGGGGTTTGAACTCAGGCCCTTGCGCTTGCCAGGGAAGCACTTATTCCACTGAGCCATCTCCCTGACCCCAATATATTTTTTGACCCAGAAAAAAGTAAAAGTCTACTAAAAACAATCAGTTCTGAAGTGAAATCTACAAGATAAAGCCACATTAATTTCTTATTTAGAGACTAATTTGCCAAAATAGGAAAGTATGTGAGTTTCAATTTATTCAATGAATGTTTACTAAGCTCTCACCATATGCCAGGGACTCTTTAACCTATATTTCTCCAAAGAAGCTGTTTTCCTATGAGGCATGTGAACTCAAATTACAATTGCAAATAAGGTTTACAATAAAAGATATAATATGAAACAAGGATTTTTATGATTATAGCAACACAAACCAACTGGATCTAGCTATGGAGTCTCTCACTGAAATTTGGCCAAAAAAAATGCATTTCCAGTTGTTTTCCAAAAGAACATCAGAAAGGTTTAAATAAAAACTGTTTGCAAATAAAACACCACTTGTGCAAAGAGATGTCACTTCATAGCTCTATTATTTAAAGAGTGGGGTCAGGAGTTAAAGATAATTTTTTCAACCTTTCATAACTATCTGGTATTAACTTCTGGATTGCAAAATCCACAGTAGGATCTGGATCCAAATAAGCACATCACAAGTGTGAGGACCAATTCGGATATATGAATTTCTGAGTGGCGCAAACATGTGTTTTATATGCAGACTGATTTGAAACTAAGATATATTCTGCTGGTACCATTTTAAAGGACAGTGAACAGCAAACTCTAAAATGTGAAATTGGTGCCTTATCTGCTAGTAGGTAGCCCACCAAAGACAAAGCCTTATCATAAATCTAGGGTATTCCAATCATTCTAGTAATTAAATTTCTCATTTCTAATTTTGAAGCTTATTTGACATACTGGAGATTCTATTTTTCTCTGGCTTTCCTCTGTGAATATAAATTAGTATTTTATTTTGTTAGCATGTGGCAAAAAATATCTGACCTTCAATGGAGTTGGGAAGTCATGGTTTAAATTTCTGGCCCATGATTTCATTGCTTATTTGGTCTTGGTTCAAATATTTAAACAATTGAACTTCAGTTTCTCCATATGTTAATAAAAAGAAAAACTGCAACTCAGAAAGCTCTGTAAGCAGGTTAATGTTTGGAAGGCATGAGGTACCTCTTGGTACTTCTGCATTGGGTGCCTAGTGTTCCCCACTCATCCAGTTTCATATTCATCCAAGCACTTTCTTTTGAGCACCTACCTGGTGCTAATGGTACAGTATTAGGCAAGAGGGATTTATCGATACTGTAAAGAATTTTTGGTATATCGTTTATAGTTTTATTTATATTTATATTTTATTTGAGAAAAATAAATAAATTTGTTGCTCACAAAGTTAATCACATACTTC
>NW_004524811.1:1483474-1484888 GCF_000260255.1 Octodon degus
TTATTATTACCATTATTATTATTATTGAGACAGGGTCTTGCTATGTAGTCTAGGCTGATCTTGAATTCACTATGTAGCTTAGGCTGGCCTCAAACTTGTGAATCCTTCTACTTCAGCCTCTGGTGTGCTGGGATTACAGACACGCACCACCACACAAGCTACATTTCTAATTTAATGATATTTATATAATACCATGATATTGAGCTTGGAATGGAGTTGAAAGGTGGCATGAGGAGGTAGAATAAAAGTGTAAAGTCTCATTCAGGAGCTACAGTGAAGATAGAAAATGTTATAAGCACATAATCACAACTTACTTAAAAATATAATTACAAATACACAATAACATGTTAAACAAAATAATATATAATTAAAATACATAATAATGTATTCAATAAAATATTATACTAAATGAGAATTCAGAGAAAAAGTGAAATAAGTTCAGAGAAAAATAAATAAGTTCATATAATTCATTCCAAGTAAACTGAAAACAAGAAGTGAATTGTAAGCCAAGTTTAAATGATAGGTAAACTTGGAGAGAAGAAAAAGAAGCACGAATGGACAACTTCTTTGTCCTCGCAGCTCCCAATGTTCAGATGCTTAATTAGTATCATTAGTCTAGTTGTGCCAGATTTCAGGTTAACAAAACACCTTGTCAAATCAACCCAATATAACCTAGAGACAAAAGCTTTCCATTGGTTTGACCAATAACAAATTTGCAGATATCACTTTAGATTTATTCAGTCATAAATGAGGAGAACTCTCTCACAGTTCCGTTCTGAATTAAATACAGGATGAATAAGCTATCATGAGACTTCCTATACTGAATAATCGGCTCACCTCAGTCTCTAAGTCACAAGGCGTATGTCTGCAGCCTGTGGCAATTTCCTAAACCCGAGAGGTCTGGATCATTTTCACCTTCCTGGCTGAAGTTCCCTCGCTGACCTAGCGATGCATGCTCAGTTGCTGTTCTTCTTTCACTGTAAAATACTCTACCTCATTCTATAGTACCATGTATTACTAGGCATCTGTTTCTTTTCTTTGTAACCCTTGTATAAGATGATGCTGTGATTTAGGTTTAATATGTCCCTCAAAAGTTTTGTGTTTGGATGATAATTGGATCATGCGACACAATATTCATTCAGTGGATGAATTCATTTGCTAAATGTGCTGTTAGAAGGTAGGCTCCACTGGAGCAGGTCACCTTGAGGTGTGTACTCTAGTGTCTGGCTCCTTCTCTTGCTGTCCTCTTCCTAGCTGCCATCACATGACAAGCATTTTCCCCTAGGCCCTTCCACTGTGGTCTTTCTTCCTCCGCACCAACTGACTATGGACTGAATCCTCAAACAAACAAACAAAAAACCTCAAGTCAAACTTCTCTCTCTCTCTCTCTCTCTCTCTCTCTCTCTCTCTCTCT
>NW_004524811.1:1484988-1494037 GCF_000260255.1 Octodon degus
TTTTTAGTCCTGGGGATTGAACTCAGGACCCCGTGCTTGCCAGGCAGACCCTGTGCTTGCCAGGCAGGCACTTACTCTACTAAGCTATCTCCCTGGCCCCTCTTTTCCTCTTTTAAGTTGTAGATGTCAGGTATTTTGTCCAAACAGCTGGAAAAATGATCAAAATGGATGGTGTCTTTAGGCGGCTAAGGATTGATTCTAAGGTATATGAAACAAGTGCCTAAACCTTTCTAGATGCCCTCTGTATCTTCGTACAAGACATTATCAGAGTATTTGTTCAATCTATGAAGACTTCAAGAAGAGACTATCTCAAGAGGTGTTCAACTCCAGTTTTGGTTTATTTCAAAGATAGTTTTTAAGTATTTGGCAGATGAAGTCATTCCCTTTGGAATCCTGGTAATCACTACAAACCATGGTTAACTCATTACAGTCACGTTAAAGCAGCGTGTTCATTCCTGTCTCCACATATATATTTTGAGGTCATCTGCCTCACTGTGATCCCGGGCACATGCAATATTAAGTATTTCGCACAAGAATGTACATTTCCACTCCTCTTCATCAAAGAGGCAGGTAACTGAATTTCTGCCCAGATTTTTGGCATGTCATTCTTCTTGTGGTATTCTGGCCAGTTTTTGTCTGTTTTCATATAGTCCTGGGTGTTTTAATGAGAATCCCAGCACAAATTTTTCAGTGCACTTTCATGCTGGCTCTGATTTTCCTTTAGAGAGCTAAAAGAGGAGAACAGTCTACATAATTTGCAAGTTCTAGTGAAGGTGAAAATGCAGAGCACCTTGTTCAAACATTCTTATAACAGAAGAACCTGAAACAGAACATTTGACCAAACTTGGTAACCTTGTAAGTGCTGTACGCTGCGCACGACACTGGCCCTGCTTAACATCTCTGTTGTCTAATGACCTACCTTCTTTGCCTCCTACAGCTTCTCGATTGCTTGATTTCCTTTTTCATTAATTTTAGCTCTTGTTCTCTGATATTCTTTTCCTACTGTGTAACTGTAAGAAATTTCCACTAATTTAATGATCCCTATCTCTGAGCCTCACTGAAGATGGCTCTAAGCTTAATGTATCAAATCCTCATGGTTCTTTTACTTTATGATACAAATTTCTAAATTCAAGTGGACATTTACACATATAGCGATGGGAATCCTTTTGTAATTAAAAATTGTATTTATTTAGAAGCATTCAGAATGTCAATAAAACAGCTGCAACTTTTTTGCGATCTCAGAGTAGTATTCAGTTAACAGAACAATTATTTCGTATAAGCTACATCACAGACAACTGAAGATGAAAAGCTATCATCCCCATATGTAGCTAATTTTGCTCTGCACCAACACAGCCTGCTTTAAATTCCCATGCCAATTTACAACTCCATACTGTAGCAGGCAAGGTGAGTGGCTACTGAAAATATCACCAGGACAGGGCTATCTAAAGACACATTCGGTAGTGTTTTAACTATAAAAAAAAAAAAAAAGACACTGTACAGTTTAAAAACAAATTTTACACAGCCTTACATTTCAATTTTTTTCTTCAAAAGGAATGAGTTGTGTACAGGAAGTTAAATGCTTTATAGATATGAAGAAAAAACTGTGCTAGAACCATCTTATTCATCATTATCTTCTTCTTCTTCCTCCTCCTCATCTTTTTCTTCCTCTTCTTCATCCTCCTCCTCCTCCTCCTCTCCCTTCTTTGTCTTGCTTTTTTCAGCCTTCTTGACTCCCTTTCATGCTGCATCAGGTTTTCCCTTAGCCCGGGAGGCAGCGATATCCTTTTCATACTTCTCCTTCAGCTTAGCAGCCTTCTTCTCGTATGGCTGCTTGTCATCTGCTGCAGTACTATTCCACATTTCTTCAAGTTTCTTTGTGACATCACCAAGGAAAAAGGCACAATGTTCTCCTTTAACTTTTTGGCAATACTCAGAACAGAACAAGAAGAAGGTTTCTTGGGCACACTGGGATCCTTGTACTTTTTTTTCTGAAATTCCTTTAGGAGGAATATGTTTTCATTTCTCTTTCATAATGAGCCTTGTCCACTTTTGCCATGTCTTCAAATTTTCCTTTTCTTTGGCAGACGTGGTCTTCCACTGAGCATTTCTTAGAAAACTCTGAGAAGTGAACGGAAGCATCTGGGTGCTTCTTTTGTGCTCCTCTCGGCAAGTTTGAACAGAGAATGCATGTGATGACATCTTGCTCTCGGCTTCTTTGATCTCCTTTACCCATGTTTACTCGTTTTCTCAGCAGGGTATAGAGTTGCCCAGTGCCTGTCCAGCTTTCACTTGTCCCAGCGCCATCTCCATGGAACTCAACGTACTGCTGGGAATCCTTTTTATCTCCCAAACTGACTTTTTTTTTTCTATTTTTGGGAAGGGTCTACAGGGTGTTCAGGGTCCCACTACTATATCAGACTTATAGTGGTCCACCTGTTTACAGCCTCCCAAGAGCTGGGATTGTAGGTGTGCACCACCGGGCGGGCCACCACAGCTGACCTGGGGATTGAACACCCAGCCCCTGTGTCTGCTTCCAAGTGCTTTAATCCGCTGAGCTATTTGGCCAGCCCTTCCAAACTGACTCTTGTTACAAATTTTATTTAACTTCTTTAATATTTCCTTAGATTTCACAAATATAAATAAAGGTAACCCATAAACTTTTAATACTTAGATGTTAGCATTAATGATATTTTCCTAAGATGTTTACTTATCCTACACTGTCACGTTGTCTCAATGCTTTAAGGAGTTTAAATATTTCTAAATGCAATACAAATAAATGACTATAACAAAAATGAATTAGAAAAGTAGGTGACATTATGAAAAGATAATGAATTTTAAAGATATATTCAAATTATCTTTAAACCTGGGGTAAAGTAACTGATTTTCACTTTTAATATTAAATTTAAGCAACTTTTCTGTTAAAGACTCAATTAAAGTTTATTTTAATCTAATACTTTTTTATATATCTAAAAGAAAACTAGCACATAATTTTGATAACACATGGAGAACTGGGAAAACTCTTTCAAAGTACTAAGATTTTTTCCCCAGTAATTTTATTAGTAAATATTTTAATTACACAGTGATTCTATCCCCATAGGAGGTGATCCATGGGCATCATACATCTCAGTTCTTCTGTGACCCCTTTTGCCTGCCCTCTCTGCTCTTTCTTCCACCTTTTGATCCACTTTGCATTTGGAAAAGATCTAGCTCCCTATTTCCTATTGTATTTTATTTTGTTTGTTATTTATAATTTGGGTTTCTCTTATAAGAGAAACCAGGTGCTATTTAACCTTGCATCTCTGAGTTACTTCAGCTAACATTACGGTCTTTGGGTCCATCCATTATCCTACTAATGACTCAATTTTTTCTTTCCTGTGGCAGAATCATAATCCATTATACATAAACACGACATTCTCTTATTCATTAATATGTTGGTGTGTATGTAGGCATCTTACAAGATTTAGCTATTATAAATAATGGTGCTATAAACATAAGTATGTGGATACCACTGCCATATGATCTCTTCAACTTTTTAGAAAGATACCTAAATGGATAATTATAAGTCAAATTGAATTTCTATTGTTACTTTTTGTAAGCTATCTACCTGCTTATTTCCATAGTAGTTGTACTAGTTTATATATTAGGATTTTTTAATCAAACAAGTGTGAAGAAACCATAAAACAGCTAAAATAATGCAAATCTCTATTTAAAATAAGAAAATCTTTTCCCATTTCCTATTTGTTAATCCAAATTTTTATGTATAATGTTTTTTTCATGTTGTACTTTTTGCCATTCTACTGTACCTAATTTTATTTTTATGGTGTTTGCAAATGAATACAAGACCTTCTGTAATTAGTTGTACTGTGAATGAACATGTTCACTAGCTTGCCTCATCTTTGTCCAAAACAACTTCACAACATTTTCTACATTTATGCAATGTAACCCACCCACAGCACTTGTTTTGATAATTTAAGGAGAAAAAAGCTTCAAACTTTAAAACTTCTTTTTTACAAGTATCTTGTGATTTTTAAATGTCACATTTATTTAAGCATTTCATGACAAAGTGAATTACCAAGGTCAACTTATTCTATAGCTAGTCACTTAGGGCACTGCTTACGTAATACACACACACAAAAGTTCATTTTGGTTTGTTTGTTTAGAAAGTATTTGCCTGTTCCCTTTGTGAAGAATTTGGAAGTTCATTCCTAGTCCAAGACACTCGTCTCAATTACATGAATTGTCTCCCTGCGGATAGCCCTTGATCTGGGCTATCACTCAATTACAAAATAGTCACCACAGACACCTTCCAGTGTTAAACCTGGCACCAAGTATGTGTAAAACTCATTTTAAATGATGTCTTCACACATGCAGCAAATATGATGGCAGCATAATGCTTAGTGATGTGATTTGTCTTCATTCCCTCTTTCTACTTACAAGAGTCTCCTCAGTCAGTAGAACTGTGGTTGCCAAATGTTCTGGCACAGATAATGGTAAACTACTTTGGCTGCTAAGTTAAGTAGGAGAGGAAAAGGCACACATTTACTGATTTTTCCATGGAGTTTCTTATTATATTTTATGGTTTATTAGCTTTATATATTTACTGTGGTAATTATGACACCTAAGATGTTCATTTTAGAAAGGACAATAAAAAGGAACTATTGGACAGCTTGGGAATTACCAAACTTCTGTGAATGATATGGAACCCTAAAGATTTTTTTTTAATTTATATATTTGGTACAGGGTCTCGCTATGCAGTTCAGATTCATATTGACCCTCCTGTCTCAGCCACACCAGCACGGGAATTACAGGCTTGCACCATCACACCTGGTTTCAGTGTTCAGCTCAGTGAGCACAGCGCAGGGCCAGCCCAGCATGTGGGACTGGGGACTGAACCTTGCTCCTTCCTCTTTCCAGGCAGGCTTTTAGGCCACTGAGCTATCTCTCTGGCCCAGATCCCTAAAGATTGTTGTAATTTTAAGGAAATTACAGCCTTTGTGAGAGAAAAATAGTTGAATAATGATAATCACTGCATGCCCATCAGGTATCTGGCTGGTTCCTGCATATAAAAACAAATATAATACTCATGTCATGTAGACTATCCAGCCTCCAAGTCTTTGCAGGGGTAAGCCTCTCTGATGTAGATCCTTTGTTGTTTAGGGTACTGGCTACCACTGGGGCAACCATTTGTTAAGACTCGGTTCAAACACCTGCTCCTCTGTGCAATGCTAATATCAGGATGTCTTCATCATTTCTAAAGCAAAGCCAAAGGTTTGCTCTTTATCTTCCAAACCAAACTTGAAGTTGGGGCAAGAAACGTACACATTGAAAGGTGAGAAGGACAAATTACATGTAGAATTTAATAGTGGAACATAACAAGAATAAATTTATCTCATAAAGCTACCCCTATGCAGAAAGACAAATGCTGAATGTTTTTGTATGTCGAAGCTAAATTTTCGATCTTAAAGAAGGAAATAGACTATTAGTCACTAGAGTTAGTAACGGCAGGTGGGAGATAAGATAGAGGCTAAATAGTTGGTACAGAATACAGTTATGCAGGTGGCATAAATTCTAATATTATGCAGCACGTCAGGTAGTAAGAGCCTATGGTTCATAATAATTTTTCATATTTTTACAAGGTACTCAGTGAAAGATGTTTGAAGCTTACCAACACAAGGAAATTATGAATATTTAAGGACACGAGAATGCTAATTAATCTGATTTGGTCATTCTGTACATTCACTGTTACCACACCCTACCTCTTCAATACGTATAGTTTTTGTGTGTCAGTATGAAAAGAATTGAAGAAGGTCTTCATTTGTCTAGTCATACTTGTAAGCTGCACACACATAAAAGCACATTCCTCCAGCTTTTGACAAGTATTCATGAAGATACTCAAATGAACAATATATTTATATCATTTCTTCATCTTTTGATTTAGACCAAGTGTAGCAAAAATATTTGGATAGATAAATGTATCTGACTATACCCATATGAAAATTTGCATTGAACAGTCAATGCAATGTGCTGGAGATTGATATAAACAAAGTTCTATTTTTATTCATACTATACCCAAGTGAATGCCAAATATACATAAAACCAAAATTAAAGTATTCAAATGTAGAAGAAAGTGGTGCCAAATATATGTCATCAGGACAACAAGGAAGTTTTTATTAAACAAGATAGAGAAGTCAATATTGTTTAGACACAATATCATGTTTAAATCGTGTACTATGAATAATTACTATGAAGACAACAATATGCAGTGTACTAATTATTGTAACTGTCCTACTAACCTGTTTTGAATCTTTCTTGTTGCTATTTCTTTCTCAATAAAATTAATTTTAGAAAAGATAGAGAAATCAAATAAAAATAAAATTTTGTTAGATTTGATCTCCTTAAAATAAAACTGTTCATTTCAGCTGAATGTACAATAAATATGGATGAAACATAATTCAGGGTGAGAGAAGATTTTTAAAGTGTGCACAATACATGCTATTACATATATAA
This sequence comes from Octodon degus, assembly GCF_000260255.1. Classification (NCBI taxonomy): domain Eukaryota; kingdom Metazoa; phylum Chordata; class Mammalia; order Rodentia; family Octodontidae; genus Octodon; species Octodon degus. The sequence goes on from NW_004524811.1 coordinate 1,491,496, forward strand.
ATATATATGGAGGAAATGGCCAGTATTTTAAAGGTAACTCACAGGAACAAAATAGTCCATTCTTATACATGTAGTTTCATTCAACTTATAGTTTTGGTTCAGCTTCAGGTTTGGTTTCTAACATAAAGTGCAAATAAGTATCTAAAAAGAAGTTCGATGTAACTAGTAATCCAAGACTTGCAAAATAAAACAAGTCATCATCAAATACCCACCATGTAGACAAAGTGAAGAAGTAAATCTGATGGTGAGAAACTGGTAGAACAAGAATACTTCTGTCCCTCAGGAAGCAACATTAATTGGCACCAGGCTTCTCTAAGTATAAACAAAGCTCATATGGTTGAAGATGTACATAATATTCGATCCAAGCAACCCCACTCCTACCTATATACCCAATAGAAACTGAATTTATATTGGTTCAGGAGATATGAACAACATTTACTGAAGCATCATTTACTTCTAAAACGTTAGAAGTGACTTTAAGATCCATTCCGAGAATGGATAAGTAAATTGTGTTACATGCATCGTGAAATGCTTGAAGTCACTTAGAATGGAAGAACCAGAGGTACCACATGTCAAGATTGATAAATCTCAGGAATTTAATTTTATGTAAAAATATATTGCAGAATTATAATATATCATGTAGTACATGAAATGTTTGAAACTTTTTAAGATTTATATATTTATGTATTTTAACCTGCAAACCTGAAACAATGGTATAAAAGTGTACATAAAAAGAAAAACAGAAAAATCAGCTAACTTTTACTTTGGAAGTGAAATTTAGAAATGAATTCTGGGACATCTAAGGTTTTTCAACTAAACTGATAACTATTTATTTACTTTAAAACTTCAGAATTTAAATCAGAAAATTATTAAGATTTTATAAATCAATTAATTCTCAATGTACACTATACTCTGTAATTTTGTATAATTTTAAAAATAGTTAATTAAAAATTCATCATCTTTAAAAAAGAGATTATCACATCTCCTTTAAATATTAACATTGCCTAGATGTTTTAAAAATAATTTGTATTAAAAATTACGCCTATAAACTTATATTACATAACACAGACATAAATATCATTAAACTGAGATGGACCTAAGTTATTAATGTATGAAAGCACACCTCACATGTAGAAATAGACTCCCTCTCAATAGATTAACATATAACCTACTTTTCATTAAGTTTTACATATTTTGGAACAAAAAATACCTTTATTTGAATTTTGAGGTAGTCTGTCACAGAATTTAGAAAACAAATTCCTGCTGAAATATATATGTAATAATAATGTCTTTGATAAATCAAAAAAATCTAATTTTTTAAAAATTTTACTTTCATTATTTAGTAGTTAAATAATATAAATATGTTAAGCATGATCCTCTTGTGAACATAAAAGTAAAAAGAAGCATTTCTCTTCCTTGGTTTATGAATCTGTTTCCGCAGTATCTCTCTTTCACTCTTCCCCTGACTAATGCCTGGACTCAGACTCCACAAATAGCCTTGAGCAGAACTTCTGGGGAAGCCCTGTCAGCATTTAATGTATGATCACCCTGCTTCTGTAAGATTGCCTTGCACTTGTACCTCAAAATCATATAACTGGATTTATGCTTGAAAACTTGGAATCATCAGTGGCCAAAAATACTTTCCAACAGAGAGGTTTAAAATTTTAGTTGACAATGTTGAATCTCAATTTTCTGAACTCATTCTGGTTAAAATAACTTTTTTTTTTGGACTCTTTGGGTCTTCATTAAGTGCAAGAAAAGTCTTTTTGCATTTGATACTCCCATGAATATCAATGAAGGCTCAGTCAGGAGACAGAAACCTCATGAGGTACTGCATTAGCTTTTCCATTGCTGGGGATAAACACCTTCCAATCAGAACTTAAAGAAGGAAATCGCTTATCTGGCTGGCCTGTTTAGAGGACTCAGCCCATGATAAGCTGGCTCCAAGGATATGGTTGAAGGCATGGCAGAGCAAAGGTGTTCAATCACAGTGGCCACGAAGCAGAACTGGAAAGCGCGCCGTGGCTGGCAAGGGCAGGGACCACGTAGGACACCCAAGATCACACCTCCATGACATGCCCAGTGATATCAAGAGTGTGCTTACTAATCCCTGTGTGACTTCCAAGCCAATCAAGTGGACAATAAAGTTTAATCATAACAGGTGTTGGAATAAAGATAATTTAACATAAAGACTCATTAAGTATGTGTAAAGTTTATGAACTAAGCAACCAAAAGAGAAAAACCATTGAGACCTCCCGGAAGCGCTAACTCCAAGGAGCAGGTGCTACTCTGAGGTGAGTGAAGTAAACATGCTTAACATCTTCAGCCATTAGGAAATGCGAGTAGGAATTACTTGGCGGTTTCATCCCACCACAGTCATATTGGCTATCGTCAAGAAATAAAATAGAACAATAAAAATATATGCTGGTGATGACACAGAAAAATGGGACCTTCGTATAGTGTTGGTGGGAATGCAAATTAGCACAGCCACTATGAGTACTCCTAGATACAGAGCTACCATATTATTCAAGTACATCATTTT
>NW_004524811.1:1496097-1497804 GCF_000260255.1 Octodon degus
ATATAAATCTCCAGTGAGCAAAACATTAATAAAAGGCCAGGGATTTAGCTCAGTGGCACAGCACCTGCCTGGCGAGCACAAGATCCCGATTTTGATTCTGGATACCAAAAAAACTTCATAGAACACAACAGAGAGCCCAGAGTTAATTCCGCGTATGTGTGATCAACACACATTTGACAAGCTTGTCAAAAACACAAAATGGAGAAAGGATATTCTCTTCAATAAATGGTAGTAGGAAAATTGAATATCTACTTACAAAAGAATGAAATTGTACTGTAATCTTACAAAGTACAAAAATAACCTTACATGTGAGAGCTGCAACTTTTTAACTATTAGAAGAAATCAGAGGGAAAAATCTTGAGTTTGTTTTGGGCAATAAAATTTCATAGAACAGTGGGGAGGCTTCTCAAAAAGCTAAAAATAGAAGGACCATATGATGCAGCAATCCCAGTGCTGGGCATATCTTCAAGTAAGGAAAGGAAGGAAAACAAGATTGTGAAGAATTTTTTTTTCTTCTTGTATTTTAGGGAAGGGTTTACAGGATGTTCAGGGTCTCATTACTAGATCAAACTTGTAGTGATCTGCCTGTTTTACAACCTCCCAAGAGCTGGGATGACAGGCATGTGCCACCATGCCCAGTCTCCATTACCCTCTCAGCACGCCCCAGGGGGCAGGGCTGGCAGAGCAGGCCTGGGGATCGAACCCCTGGCCCCTGCTTGCAGGCGCTTTAATCTGCTAAACTATTTGGCCTGCCCTAAGATTATGAAGAATTGCTGACCCCCATAAACTCACTGCAGCATTATTCACAATGGCAAAACTCAAGTGTTAGGTGAGGAGTGAAGATAGGTAAAGAAATATGAAACACACACACACACACACACACACACACACACAGCCTCCAAAAATAAATGTCACTTACAACTGCATGATGAAACTAGAGAATATTACACTTATAAGGCAGATGTCAGAGGACAAGTAATGCATGGTATCACTTATATCTCAGATGTAAAAATATTGCCCAACAAAAGCAGAGAAGAAAATAGAAGTTGACTAGGCTTGGGCAAAAGTGGAGACAAAAATGTTGGTCAGAGGACACAAAGTTCAGCCACGCAAGGCAAGTAAGATCTGCAGATCTGCTTACAGAAATGTGGCTGAAGATAATAATATAGCTCTATATATGTAGAATTTGGTGGGACTCAATCATAAATGTTTTTACCATGTACAGAAAAAGTCTAGATACATGAGGTTTTGTATACATTAATTAGTTTGTAGTAATTATTTGACATTGTATGTGTAAAACCAAAACATCACATCACACACCTTAAATATATGTGATTTCATTTGCCAGGTATTCCTCAATAAAACTAGAAAGAAAAGGAAATGTGGTATCTATATATTACGGAATACTACTCGGTTATGAATAATAACAGATTTGACATATTGGTAGGAAAATGGATGACCCTGGAAAATTTAATGCTGAGTGAAATAAACCAGACTCAAAAGCTTGAATGCTTTATTGCATCTCACATTTAAGTGAAGCAGAGAAAGACAAAGAATGATAAAGGATGGAGAAAGCGGATGAGGGCATGGGTGGCTTAAAATAGGGAAGTGCTCCAAGGAAACAAGCGAGGGAAGATAAGCCAAATAAAGCCATGGCATATGCAGGGAAAATGACCTCCCTGAATGTAAACATTATATGCCATGACA
>NW_004524811.1:1499224-1500087 GCF_000260255.1 Octodon degus
AGAAGAAGAAGAAGAAGAAGAAGAAGAAGAAGAAGAAAAGAAAAAAAAAGAGAATAAAAAATTTAAGAAAAAAACATTAAAAATTCAGAATTTCAAATCAAGGTGATAGGAAGTCAGCCATGCTTGCTGTATTGCACATTGTTATCCTCAATATGCAATAGTTGTTTAGCTTACCAGATACTAGCATGTAACATTGGTCAAAAGTTAAGCTTTGGCTGGTGAGATGGCTCAGTGGACTAAAGTGCCTGTTTAGGCAGAGTACAGGGACCAGGTTCAATCCCCAGTATGCTGCGATGGCCTGGCCCACGGGGCGCACTGAGACAGCGATGAGACTGAGCATGGTGGTGCTCACCTGTGATCTCAGTGCTTGGGAGGCTGAAAACAGGAAGGCCACTATGAGTCTGATCTACATAGTGAGATCCTGTAGACTCTGTAGACCCTGTACTAAATGCACTAAAAAAACTTAAGTATTAACTATTTCTTACAATGAACCAGTAGAAATTAGTAGTACAATTGTCATAGCTGTCATAAGTATTTTTTACTTTTCTTTCTTTTCTCCTCTTTCTAGCAGTTACTTTCTTTTTCACAATATCTGTTGTACCTTTTGCATTTTATTTACTCTTTTATTTCTTACACTAAAGAGATTTAATATAGTGTTTACACATGTGGGTCTGATTCATTTCACTCATGAGTATGGTCTCTTGTTGCATCCATTTACCTGCAAAAACCTCATTTATCTTTATAGCTATGGAATAATCCATTGTATAAAAATACATCTGTTTCTCAGCTGATGGGCATTTGAGTTGTTTCCAAGATTTAGCTATGACAAATTGTGCTGCTGTAAACACAGATGCACATATATC
>NW_004524811.1:1505812-1554815 GCF_000260255.1 Octodon degus
ATTGCTTTGAAAGTGAAACTGTGTTTTTCCATCTAAGTTAACATGGTGCCCAAATGTTTAGTCACAAATTTAGATATCCTCTTCATTCAGCTGCTTATCTACATGAACTACACTGCCAAACACTGATCATACCAGAGGCACGGCAGGCAAACATCAGCGTAGCAGGCCAGAACTGAAATAACTGTGTGCTCCCTCTCAGCTAGCATAAAACAGATGTCAAACATACCATCCACCACTTCACAAAACTAGGTCAACAATTTGATGAGATATGAAAACTTGGTCTTGTTAAATTGTATGAGCGAGAGAAACAATTCATGAGGAACTGTGGAGTCACTTAATGGTCTTGTGTACTCTGTTGCACTGAGAACCATCATCAAGGTAACTATTCTAGCCCAGCACTCGGGATGCTGAGGCAGTTGGGATCACTGTGAGTCTGAGACCAACCTGGGATATACAAAGTGAGCTCAAGCCAGCCTGAACTGCATAGCAAGACCCTGTCTCAAAAAGACAAAACAAACAAACAAAAACTCTTCTACATTTTAGTAATCAAGGAGATGTTCTTGGAGAAAGCTAAACTTAACACAGTACATGGAATAAGAAGTGGCCACCAGAAGTGACAAGAAAGAGAATTTCCTTGAAGAGGATGTGTCAGTTGTTCAGAGGCGCTAGGCATGAAGAGAGAAAGAATCAACCTTTTAAAAAATGGAAATAGGTCAGCACAGGATTAAAAAAAAATAGTGAAAGAAAAAGGCAGGTAGATAAATGTGTGAGAACACAAATGGATAAACCACACAGAGTAGATAGTTTGTCCTTCCTTTTCAAGCGTATAAGTAATTGTCTCAATACTAAAATACTTATTTTTTTTTCAGGGAAGGGTCTACAGGGTGTTCAGGCTTTCACTACTAGATCGGACTCATAGTGATTCTCCTGTTTACAGGCTCGCAAGAGCTGGGATTACAGGTGTGCGCCGTGTGCCGCCTCGCCCAGTCTCAATTGCCGGTTCAGCGAGCCCCAGGGGCTGGGCCAGCACGGCAGGCCACGGGATCAAACCCCGGACCCCTGAGCCTGCTTGTAGGCGCTTTATTCCACTGAGCTATTTGGCCAGCCCAGCTATTTGGCCGGCCCCTTAATTTTTTAATATTGAAAAATCTGCTCAACTTTTTTTCCAGGGAGTCGTGTGTCCTTTCAGCCATGGCTTGAATAGTGACATGGCGAAACAGTTCCCTAATGACCTACACAGCTACACAGCGCTTCCTTCCTGCAGGCCAAGCTCCCCTCAGAGGAAGCCAAGTGTTTCCCTGCCAAAATGTCAGGTTCAAGCACTCATCTGCTTACATCCTCCAAGGTCTGCCCCACGTTCTACGCATAAAGCGCGCCATCCTTGCTCCACGTTCAGCAGGCTGCTTCCTGCTGCCCGGCGAAGGCTTGCGCGGCTACAGATGCTGAGCCCTGAGTTGCCTGCCCTGGGCCGGGGTGCCTAGCTCCAGCTGCATGGCTTTTTTGCATTCGTGGAACACGCCCAGCGCCTTGGGGCCTCCGCATGGTCCTGTTGGCCTGCAGCCCACTCCTGCCCACGGCCTTATTTTTTGCTTTGTTTGTTCTGCTTCCTCTGGAGAGCTCTACGTTTTGTGGACTCCCAGTCTCTGCCCTCCAAACCAGAATGGTCAGATCATCGTACACACTTTTACAGAGTAGTACTACCTCTTTTTAACAACATTAATTGCCATAATATTCACAAATTTGATTCTAAAATTACTAGATCTGTGTCTGTCTCTGACAAACATCATAGATTTCCTGAGAACAGGATCCCTGCTCAAAAATACCAAAGGATCTGATTTGAATCTTCTTTATTACATCCCTCAGCACAGTGTACTTAGTAATATCTTAATAAATATTTGTTCCCTGAAGAAATTAGTGATATATTGAGAAAGGCCAGTAGAAATGAAAGTTAAGTAAAGAGAAAATCAAGTGTATTGGGGAGTGGTCAGTGGCCAGACTAACAACCCGCATACACGGCAGCTGAATGCTCACCTGAGCTATTGAAAGACCATCCTCAGCGGTATCACACCGCCTCAGCTTCCAGTGTCTAAGTGCTTCCATGTACACGGAGAGGCAGCTGTCCGTGGCTTGGGAAAGAATGGAAAAGGCCAAACGCTGAAATTCAGTGTTTCTTTGGAGAGTCCTGTCGTTGCTGAGCGCGTGTCAGGTTTGCACATCGTAGCCCTTGCTAAAGGTTTCCTCACCGTGTGTCTCTGTAGGGCTGGGGACGGTAGGCAACTTGGCCAGATGTTGTCGAGAAACATCGAATGAATGTACAGGGTTACAGGAACCAGTTCCTGCAGCCTGACGGCCCGGTTTGTGTTTCTGTCCTTTCACTGATTCTGCACAAACTTGTGCAGTACTGAACCTTAAGTTAAGGACAAATATCAAAAGGAATTTAAGAACTCGAGTTGTGTTCTGGTTGAAAAATACGATACCTGAAAACCATTACTTATTCCTCTTGCAGAGAAAAATAATTTTCTATAGATTATATAATCAGAATTCCATATTTAGATGTAATTGTTTTTCCTTTCACATTTTGATTTAAAATTTAATATGACTGTCCTTTGACTATTTCCTCAGAAAGAAAAGTAGTTTGGTGAATTTTTATAAATTTAGAATGTAAGTATATTTGTTTTGATTAATAAATCACATATTTACTGGCTATTTTACATGGTGGTATAACCATAAACATTGCTGCTTCATTAGGAAAGTACCATTCAATTTGCATGTCTTCTTTTTTTTAAAAAGAAAGGTTTTTTTTTGTTTTTTGTTTTTTTTTTTTCTAGCTAGACATAGGAATCGCTGTTCCTGATGTGTGCTAACTTTCTTTGCTATTATTTTCCTTTGATGTGAATGATAGCATAATAACACAAGGATCTTTATCTTAGCATCATTTATCAAAACCCTCCAATGCCCTTGGTCTTGTTTACAGCCTTTATGAAAAAGTTATTTCTTTTTGGTTTGTATTGCAGTTGATTTTAAAAAGATACAAAGGAATTAGTCAAAATGAAATTCTCTTTGTTTCTGGGTTTTTTTTTTTCAGTTGAAGACAGCTATTTGAATGCATGTTTTTGTAAGATACAATTTAATAGAAATGAAAAAAAAAAAAAAACCTAAAGTGGGATCATTAATGAACAAGAAAATATCCACACATTTCTGAACCAAAGCAAGTAGATAAAAGATATTTCATGAAGCTGAAAGGTAATGGCCACTTCCTACATGTCAGAAGGTCCAGCTATTCTGTAGGAAGCCAGGAGGTTTCCAAATTCTGAGTCTCCAAAGCGGGGAAGAGACACATCTAGAATTCCTTTAGAAAACTATGCCATGTTGCTGTGCATTCTTGATCCTTTTGTTTGCAATATTTTTGCTTTAATATTTTGTTCAGTTCTGACTGCATGTCACTTAACAAGAAGGGCTGGTTCATCTTATTTAAAAAAGGTGGCCTCTCCGTGTCTCCAGACCCATCACTCAGATCTATTCCACCTGACTTGCCTTCATAATGTCAGCATTACTGTTCTTGTTTCCATTTGCTCAGTTTCTCTCTTACAAAAGGAAATTAATTTTGTAAGAGCAGACGGTTCATTGTTTTGCCTTTTCCTACATTCTTTAGCACCCTGAATACATTCCAGAATGTTGAAATAATTTCTAGGCTATCAATATAAAACTGTAGATTAAGTGAGCCAATAACTGAATTATCAGTTTGAACTTTGGTATGTGATTTCCATTCCATCTTATTTCCCCACAATATTAAATTATGCAGTATTGAGAAAATCTTCTCTTTCTTTTTTTTTTTTTTTTTTTTTTTTTTTTCGGAACCGGGGATTGAACTTAGATCCTTGTGTTTGCCAGTCAAGCGCTTATCCTACTGAGCCATCTCCCTGGCCCCAGAAAATCTTCTCAATTCAGTAGTTTAAAGAATACTTTAAAGAAGGAATAAATGGCCCAAAGCTAGCTTTTGTTCCTGATGCTCGGGGCAGGTATAGGTTTCCTGGTGGAGAGGCTGACTTCCGATCCACTAAGCCAGTTATATATGCTTACAGTCCACTCATCTATTGCTTTATTCTGCAGTGTGATAGTCAGTTGACAATTACCATATAATCAAAGAAAACACGTAGTAGGACAAATAGCAAGCAGAAAAAACAGAAATATCTTACCATAGAAAAACAATGCAACATAAGTCAGGGCCATTTTAAACAAACTCTAATTCATATCGTTAGAAAGGTTTGAAAAGGTATTGCAATTTAAAAGTAAGACAACCTACTATAAAGAGGAATCAAAAACAATACAGACACCTTGGCAATTAAAACTATGTAGCTAAAATTTTAAAAGAAAGCCAAAACAAGAGAAAATAAACTCAAGGTGATTCTCTGAGAGAGAGAGAGAGAGAGAGAGAGAGAGAGAGAGAGAGAATGAGACAAAAAGGATAAGATCGAGTTTCAAGATTCAAGTAAAAATAAAGAAATCAAAGTTCTTTGAATCAAATAATTTATGAGATATAAATAACAAAACTTACACACATTGGAATATCAATGCAACCACTAAAGATAGAAATGTTAAAAGTACCCAATGAAGTAGAAAAAGAAACAATAAGAAAAATTGGTTACTTTTGAAGTGACACTCCTAGTGATATAGTTTTTCCTTACCAACACTGATTCATAAATGATTGAGTCCAAAATCTTGAAAGTAAATATTTTCAAATTTAAGGCACAATGCTATCAGTAAATTAGTAAAGGAAAGATATTTCAATATTTGCAATACACAGAAAATTTGCCAGAGATAGGTAGTCACTTGAAAATATCAGAAAATTGAGTAAGTAAATTTTTTAGAAAAGGCAGAAAGATTTGGGATCCACAGATCAGTAAAAGCAGTAAAGAGAACTTAGATAAAGTTATCTCTGCATGATCTAAAAGGGGTCAATTCATACACAATCAGCAAGATGGAAGACTTCCAGAAAGACCACTAGAGGGTCAATATACACAAAAGAAACATGATTGAGCTGACGAAGTATGTAAAATTAGGTTGACAATCCAAAGCAGAAGGAAAGGCACTAGAAAATATAAAATATAAAATTAAGTTAATGGCCATTGTCCTCAAAACATGAATTCCAAGGCCAAACGTGGTACTCCACACAGAGGCTGAAGCAGAAAACTCATTGTGCATTTGATACCGGCCTGGGTATCACAAAGTGAGCCCAAGGCCAACCTGAACTGCATAGTGAGACCCTGTCTCAAACAGACAAATCATTATTATTAAAAATAACAATAAAATTAACAATAACAATAAATGAATTCCAAGACATCAGTCCATAGAAATGTATTCAAATATTAGAATTATAGTTTCTTCCCCTGGTTGCCCCTACAAACCACATGTTCGTTCACTCACCTTCCAGACCTTTCCATACCCTCACACAAAGGCAACCTGGTGATAAAAGTAAATGGAAAGCTATAGGGTTGATAGGAAACAACAGCGCATGTGGTGGGATTTGGGGTTACTGGGCCAACATTGCAAAGGAGAACCCCCTAAGCATTCCTTGAGCTCTGGAGATTTCACGTGAGAACTGGAGGTAAGAAAATGTAACTGTAGCAGAATACTTTGTTCTGTATAGAACTCTATTACAGTTGTAAGGAGGTAAAGGATACTTCTTGATTTGTTACTTTTTGGCTAAATCTGTGGGCAAGGTGCAGAAGATTTAATCGCATGTAATGCAATATAAATGTCCCCAAATCAAACCGTAAAAGGAAACAAATATGGAGCTATCGCGGACAGAAGCACAGCATGAAATGGTCCTCACTGCAAGTGGAGAGTGAAGAGATATTGGGCAGAAAATAAGTAAGGGAAGCATATGAAGAAAATAACATTTTAAGAAAACATTATAATGACAAAAATTACTATTGGAAAAAGACTATGCAATGATTATGTCATGGGGAAGGGCAGATACATGAAAGTTAGGCCTTAATTTACAATAGCAGGAAGTCTGTAAGTAGTATTTGAAATGAGGCATTAAAAGAGGAGAAGTTAACCTATTTATTTAAAATCATGGAAACATTTACCAAATCCAAAACTAGAAATGGTTAAAATTTGGGGAGGAAACAAGATAAAAATTTTCCCTATATTTTATTGTTTTAAAATACACACTTATTTTTTGATAAATTCTAATATAAAGGTTTTTTAAAGCCCTTTTAATCAAATGTTTAGAATAATATTATGTGTCCATTTTTAAAAAAGAAAAGTTATAAAGAAATGTTATGATAAACAAAAGGACATATTACATCTGTGTAACTTTTTATTTTGATATAAGGTTGAACTTACAGAAAAGCTTCAAAACTAATACCAAGGATTCACAGTTCATTTACATTTTGCCTGATTCCTCCATTATTTGTGATCTACTTTTCTCTGTCTACTTGCATTTAAGTTTCATCCATGTACTCTTACCCCTAAGACTTCTCAGTAAGAACAAACGAATCTACAGTAAGAACAAATATATTCCTTGATGTGACCACAGTACAATGATCAAAACTGAGGAATTTAACAATGACACATTGCTATTATCTGTTCTGAGTTTGAATCAAATTCCCTCAGTGTCCCAATAATACCTCTCATAGCTAGTAATATTTTTCATACTCTGTAGTCTCACCTAGAATGGCAGATTGCAGTCAGTGGTCACATCTCTCTAATGCAGAACAGTTCATCAGTCTTGATTTGCCTTTTATGACCTTAACATTTTTAACGAACAGGGAAGTGATTCTACTGGCTATCTCTCAGACTGAATTTGTTTGATGTTTTTTTTCATTATTAGATTTAGGCAGGAATATCATAGAAATAATGTTTGATTTTCATTATTTCCCATTGGAAGGAACAGGATGTGGCTTTCTTCCATGATCATGGATGCCATTTTTTGATCATTTGGTTAAGATGGAGGTCTTTGGAATTGTCTGTTTTAAACTAGATGCTTCCTCTCTACAAATACTAAAACATTCTTTGAGATGGCATGTAAATAACAAGCTCTTCTTCAAATCATCACCCACTAGTTCTACCATGAAAATATGATATTTAACATCATAAGAAGCAAAATGAAAGTTTTAAGGAAGATTAATCTTTCATTTGTCTTTCAGCACTTAAGAATTCTCAGTTGATATTTCAGTCTTTTGAATCATTATAGGGACATCAAAACTACCAGGGAGATTTCCTATGTGCTATTTATACTTTTTAGAACTCTTTTGTCTGGCTTGCTATTAAGGAATTTAGGATCGAGTATTTCTACAAAAGTAGTAATTGGTTGTCTCTAGTCACACTTCACTGGATTACTATGAGGCTTAAATAAAGGTTATGTTATAGTTTTATTTGTGCTGGAAAAGATTACTGCTATTTATTCTGGCATTATAAGTGCTGGGTAATTGCACCATCTATTTACTAATAATTAGGGAGTGGTGTTAGAGTATGTGAAATACAAATAAAACCACCTATAACTAGTTTGTTTGAGTAGGGGAAAAAGGACAGGGAACCAAATAACACATGGGTAATGCGAATATGTGGTTAAAAAACCAATAATTTAGAAGTGTGGTTAGATACTATGAATGGAAAGTAATAGCTATTCTGGGAATATAACCAAAAATATGTAAGATTGATTTAGTTTATAGAAATAAATGTATTATATTCTCTTAATAATTAAATGTGTTATATACTTGAAACTACTTCTAACACTCTGGTAAAAAATCAACTGTCAAATTTTGTGATATGTATGATTTATATTCTTTGAAAAATTGACCTGAGTTTTGAAGTAATAGTAAAAAGCAAAGACTTCTATAAATGTTTTATGCATGTGTCATGCAAAGTGTTGTAAAGCATGTTAGAAAACAGTTTTGGCTGGACAGGAAAGAAAGAACTAAAACTTGAATATGTACAGATATGGTGATTAATTCAGAGACTAGTAAAAATGACAAATTATTTTAATTGGGGATTTTAAACTTTTAAAGCAATGGTCATGATCTACCAATTTTATGGCAAGGAGCTGAGTTCCACTTTACCATGGTAAGATTTAGGGATTGGCAGCCCAAGTATGTGGCGATAGCCAGATCGCAGGACAGACAGATCTGGGTTTTCCGTTGTGATGGATGCCTGATGACTCCAGGCAAAGAAGAGACAAAAGGGGGTACAGGACTAGGAATTTCACCAGGGTCCCAGCTTAAATTGTAGCAAAAGAGAAGCCAGTGGAAATATTTCAGTGGTTGAAAACAAATAAGTAAAAGCACCATTCTTAAATTTCATATCAGCAAAGTCCCAATTACAATCTATTCTTAATGGCTCCTCAGTGTGTCTCTCACCTGTAGCCACACTACCTGTGGCTTACTACAAGCCTTGATGCTTTTCTTTATATGGCTCCACTAATGCCCTCTCTGCTTTTAGCTTCTATGATATTCCTCTTCCAATCCACTTTCTGTAGTGCAGTCAAAGGGCTCTTATAAATTGTTCATCTGTCCAAAGCAGCCTCCTAATTAAAATTCTCTAGCGGTTTCTTCATGCCTTTTCATTAAAATCCAAATTAGGACCAAAAAAAAAAATGTTTACTACTTGAAATTCCAAAATCTTTCATGGTATAGAACATGCCAAATCTAAAATGTTATGTTCTTTGTCTAGAACAGTCACTCTGTCTTTCATGCATAATTAATACTTATCTATAAAATACCTGAGTCAAATCCTGGCCCTGCCACACCACCCCATAAACTCTTACCTTTTCCTGAAGTAGGATCCTTTTTATATGATTATATAACATTATGGGCTTCCTTCTGCCATCTGAGGATCATCTTGAGTGACTTGTACAATCTGAAAAATAATAGTGCTCCATAATCACGGCTCAAATGAAAGAAAAAATGATGAAAATAATTCTAGAAATCTTAAAATTGGAAGAACAGGACTTTTCTACAAAGAACAACAAAAAAGGAGCACTTATGAGAACAAATGACTCAAGATTACTACTGAATTTCTCCAGAAGCTCAAGTTTCATCAAAAGCAATGGTTTATAGCTTTTAGGGAAATAAAATGTGGACCCAATCTACTCTAATGAGAAGCTGCCTCATAAAATCTTAATATTTAATCAATAGATTTCACTATTCTTTTAATAATAGTACAACCTCTACATCACCACATAATAACCATAAGCCCAAGTATGCAAATTTTATCTTTCCAAAATAAGACATCAAATTATTATCCTTTAATTTATTATATGATTAGAAACTAACAAATATGTTTACTATCGTCATATGTTGCTATAGAAGAACAGTATTATAATAGAGAGTATAGAGTAGAGGGCAAAGTTTCAAACCTAATGTTTATTGAATAATAAGACACTTCTAAGGAAATAATCTAAAATTATCACACAAGAGAAAAACAGGGTGAATAAAAGGGACTATGCAGGGGCTGAGGAAAGAGCTCAGTGGCATAAGGACCTGCCTGGCAAGCAGAAGCTCCTGAGTTCAGTCTCCACTACCTCAAAAGAAAAGAAAAGAAAAGAAAGTGACTATACTGATAAAATGTGGGAAGACAGACACTGAGAGGATAACTTTCCCTGACTATTGACTAAGAGTCAATTCGTCCCTTAGAAATAGTTTACAAATTCAAAGCTTGAACAACTATTCCAAGCTGGCCTTTTGAACAAAGAAGAAGGTGGGGTTTGCGGTGAGTATCAGAAGTAGAGCATAAAAGCAGGGGCTAACCAGGGGCCAGAGTTAGGAAGGACAAGGAAATGGGTCTGGATGTAATTGGAGGAATCTCAGAAGCCACGATGACTGCCCATGTCAGGTCTCTGCTGCACTTCTGGCACGACGGCTAAGCCAACTTACTGAACTGGTTTACGTATAGATGTCCTAACCAAGCTTTGTGTACTCATTGGAGGGCATTATGGTAGGAGATTGGATAGTGGAGACATGATACTTATCAGTGGATTAGTCCACTGATGAGTTTATAGCCAAATGCAGTTTGGGAGGAAGCAGTTCACAGGGACCTGGGCTGGAAGGGGCCATCTGTCTTGACTGACCTCTGCTGACCTCCACTGCCAAACCCTTTGCCACGCCATTCCATTGTGGAGAGAGGTATGCACTAGATCTCTACAAACAGTGAGCCAGCAGAACCCTTTCCTCCTTTAAATTACAGGTGTCCTGTACTGTGTCTCAGCAAGAAAGAAAATAACTACATAGACCATTTAAAGGACTAAAGGTAGAACAAACAGGGTGAGACACCACCAATAAAATGTTAAAACTATTCAGGTTTTGCAAAGAGAAATAGAATGCTACCTTGTTTCTCATCCATCTGTTAACCTAACACAACTGCCTAATGCTATAATGCACAGCATCTGCTTAGCTAGAAGTAGCCATGAAGATCATGGCCTCTCTAGTTTAAAATATTTATTTCTATTTTTCAAATTACACAAAATTCATTACTGGTAATGAGCAATTACAATAATTTTATCCCAATTCCAAAACTATAGGCTAATGCAAGGTATGACACTCACCTAATACTTACTAAATATTCTTACTAAATGACAAGAATTTAAAGCATTTATGTATGTATGTATGTATGTATGTATGTATGTGTATGTATGTATGTATTTTTTGTGGGACCAGGGATTGAACTCAGCCCCTTGCGCTTGCCAGGCAAGCACTTATTCTGCTGAGCTATCTCCCCAACCCCTTAAATCATTTAGTAACTTGGTTTTCTTTTCAAATTTTACTGAATTTTGAAACATTGATATAAGTAAAGCAAACAACATTGGACTAAATTTTTGGAAATATTTAAACTAAAATTAATTCAATTTATAAAAGTAAATAAAACAATAAAAATAATTTGTCCAAATCTATCAAACTATACATATCCCATTATACCAGGACAATTGTGATTTAATGGGTTACTTACATTAGACTGATGAGAATTTTCCAGAAGAAATCATTAAAAAGTTTCTTATAACATAATATTTTTTATGTATTTAAGGTTACATAAATAGAAAGCTACAGCCTACCACTGATTGTCCATGAAGCCAAACAAAATTGATGAGGCTCTGTGGTCTTCAGTTCCTGAGGCAATCCCTCCTGGACACTGAGAATTAATAAATTTGCTTTTAAAAGGCACTGGAGTCATATAGAAAATGTTTCAAAAGTCAAAGTGTGTGAGAACAGAAGTGAGAGGGGAAATATATCCACTTGTTTAAACTCAATTTGGAATCAATGCCTTAAAGACAGCCCTATTTATTAGTATCATATGATACTGGGCCAAGTCAGCTTGACTACTGTAATTAGCATATGTGTATTTGTCCCATGTCCCTTGCACTATGAAAATTATCCACTCTTTTCTCCTTTCAATCCTCTTCGGTGTATGTGGCTCAGGTGGCAGCTGACACCACTACTCAGTTCCAAACATGGCAAATCTGAGCTCTTTCTCAGCCTAGCCAGAGCAATTGTCTGAGACACCAGCATGTCCATGGAGCTGGAGCAGTGGTAGGCTTCCTGGATACTATTACCAGAGTTCTTAGGAGAAGAATCCTCTTCTTTATAAATCAAAAGCTCTAAAGCACTTCATATTTTTTTGCTAATTTGCTGTATATAACTCTGAATCATCGGAGAATAGAGACAGAGATGAATGAAGCTATGATACGGACTTGTGAGGCCATTTGCTACCCAAATCTAGCTGACCTCAATATGAGAAAGACCCTTTTTGGCCTGCCTGGCTATCAGAACAGGTGTAAGCCCTTCCCATATAAATTAGTCTGCTTTGGATCATTGACACTACAATTCAAGGAGACCTAGTTAATCTGTTATGAAAAGCTTAAGTCTGTAGCTCCCATATATTTAGGATTCAAGTGTAACAGTAGTAACACAGAGACCATCACGTGCTATTTCTTGCCTATTCCCACCATTTTCTGTCCCTTCTGCACTCTAGTGCGCCTGGTTTCCCTACAAAGGAGATTCCCTTTTAAATTGCTTAGGACTGTGGCCTAAGCAATTTCTGTCACTTTGCATAGATTCTGATTCCTGCATGCATTCCTTTTCTAGTTATGTGGGGGACTTGACAACATATGGACTCCAGTCTCACCTGGTCCCCTCTATCAGTTTCACAACTCAAAGTCTAGGAATTTTCATTTTCAAACAATTTCTCAACTGGCTTAAGCTATTATTTGAAATTTCAAAAGTTGAAATTAGCATATAATTCTAATGATTAAGTTAAATAAATTAGTGTTAGTTTATTGTTAATGCTCTATTTCAGTGTTCTGTAACTTGTTTTGAATAAGAACCATCTGAAGCTTATTAAAAGTGCTAATTCAGGAGGACTGGGATGAGGCCTGAGACTTCATTTCCAGAAGGTGCTCAGTTATGCAAATACATCCCTTGACCACACTTTGAATAGCTAGAATAGTGTACAAAGTACATGAGAAAGTAACAAAAATGCATACAATTAAAGGGGTTAAGTGAATATATATCTGGGCTCTAGAAAAGTAAAGCTAGGAAAACAGATAAGAATATCAGATGGAAACACAGGCTTATGACACTGTAAAGCTGTTGAAGTTTGTAATTCTACTTTCCAGGCAGCTAGATCAAATTAAAAATACCTACAGAAGTCCCAGGATATGCAACAGCAAGATACTTTGAAGAGAAAATCCAATGAACACTGCAGGATGTAATATATATTGTAATTTTACAACCTAAAAACATTTGTCTTTTCATATTGTCTCGTAAGTCAGGTTTGAGGGCCTGACTAAGAAAATATAATTGAGAAAAATTGCTCTTCTACAGCTAAAACTATCTGATTAAAATATACAATTGTGTGATGCTTTTATTGATATAAAATTTATTATTATGGCTGATGAAGCATCTGAGAATATGTTACAAGTAGGTTAGCTACTAGGGAATGTAAAAAAAAGAACAAAGACTCAGTATGTCTTGTAAGTTGATTTTTTTTGTTCGTTCTTTGTTTTTTTTACACCTTGAAGTAAAAGACAGAATTGTCTTAACAATGATCACATTTGTGAGATCTGAGGCAAACAGCACCTTGCCAGGGGCACGCAAAGCACTCTGGGCAAGCAGATCTCATGAACTCTGAGTTACAGCACTTAGCTCTGACATTCCATGTTCTCCATTGTGTTTCTTTTACTTAACTCCCAACAAGAGAAAATATCTCCTCCTCTTATTAAAGTTGGATAATACTTGCGATATTCCATTATTTTTCTGATCCATGGATCAGAGGATATTTGTTTCTAAAAACAAACAAGACTAACTTTATTTAGTTTATGCAAAAAGGGAATGTTCTCTTCATATGCATAGAGCCATATATGATATTGAGAATATTCAGCTGATCTCAAACTATGCACGTTATGACAAGTACCTAAATATTCTCTCAGTGATTGTATATAATGTCACAGAGGAATTGTGAGAGTGCTATACAACAGCTCAGAATTTGGTACCAATAACCCTAATACAGAACAATAAAGCCACTTAAAAATTAATACAAAAAGGAAGCTAAATAGTGTGAATCGACAGCAGCTGTTTTAACAACAGAACTCTGACATTTCTGCACTTGTGTATTCAGTTGAATTCCAGTCCTACACCAGGATGTCAAGAACTGCACTACCGTTGGCTTTATGAAAAAAGTGGAACCTTTGGCACTAGACTCCTCCACTTTCTGCTGCTCCTGGCTGCCTGCCTGCCTCATCTGTCCCTCTGCTTAAGGCACTTCCTCTCAGGCTACACAAGTAAGTTACAAACCTGCCCAAGCTCTTAAGCCCTTACAACTTCTTTAGAACTATATTTTTTATTAAAATTAAGAATTTCCAAAGGCCACTCTTTTTGCTCTCTGCTCTTTGTTGCTGCCATTAATGGATGCTCTCAAGAGGCATTGGAAACAAGACTGAATGGTTCACTTGAGCTTCTGGATGATTGAGACCACCTGGGCCCTCCACACTCTCACTACAGGCCCAGGCCTGGCGTGTGAGAGGGGCAGCCCGGGGCCTCTGGATCCTCATTCAGCCAGCACCCAGGCAAGGCGTGTGAATGGGGCAGCCTGAGGCCTCCCAGATCCTCATTCCTGCCAGCACCCAGGCCAGGTATGTGTGTGTGTGTGGAACTTCTTCCATCAGACAGGCCTGGTGTGGAACAATTCAGCAAAACTCCCTGCAGAGAGTCTAGAGGCAAAACCTGCCCAGCAGATCTAGGAGCAGAACATCTTGCCAGAGTGGCACAGTGGGTTCAATTCCAAGGGGCTGAAGCAGGAAGAAGTGGAGCACAGCAGCCAGACCCAAGCAACACCCACCTGGACAAGTTTGAACTTGGTAGATGTGGACCTGGTGCTAAGGTAATAACTCTACCAGCACCCTACACCAAAGGTCAGAAGACAGTGCTATACAAAATGACAAAGAGAAGGAGAAAAATGCACCCTCAGACACAGAGCCCATTTGGAACAAATGCAGGAGGCAATAGCATAGAAGACATTGGAAAGCACACACCTGAAATCTCTGAAATAATAGCATCTGAAGTAAAGGAACAACTGTAGAAAAGCATACAGGAAATCAGATCAGAAATAATTTCTAAAGTAAAAAAGAAATGTTAACTATAATGAAAGAATTACTAAGTGTTTCTAAAGAAGACATTGATAAAAAATAGAGGAGAAAAGAAAGATGATGTAACCCTTAAATGAGCAATATAGGAAAGAAATAGAATGCATGAAGCAGATTCAAAGTGCTATACAGGAAATTAAAAGCCCAGTCACAAGCTGGCAAAATCATTTGAATGAAAGTGGGGGCTGGGGAGTTAGCTCAGTAAAATAAGTGCTTGCCTGGCAAGTGCAGGGTCCTGAGTTCAATCCCTGGTACTGCCAAAAAAAAAAAATATATATATATATATATATATATATATATATATATATAGTTAAAATAGACTCTCAGACCTTGAAGATACCATTGCAGCTAATGAAAAGGTAAGAAAAGATATCTTAAAAACAACTAGGATGCAGGAAAAAATAATTCAACATCTGTAATAAGATGCAAAGATGAACAGCATAAGGCAACTTATATTTTCAAAATATGTGGAAGCAATGTGACGTTCAGGTAACCGAAACTTGTGAACTCCAAATAAAATCAACCCAATTAAAATCACACCCAGACATATAGTAATCAAGATCCCAGAAATTCAGCACAGCAACAGTATACTAAAAGCCCCTAAAGAAAAGAAACATATCACATTTAAAGGAAAAAAACATCAGCATAACAGCAGATTTCTTTTCACAAACCATCAAGTCAAGAAGAGCGTGGAGCAAAGTACTACACGTCTTGGAAGAAAACACATTCCAACCCAGACTGATATATCCCGCAAAAATCTCAAGTTTAATAGAGAAGTGAAATACTTCCATGACAAAGAACAACTAAAGAATTCCATGACAACAAAGCCATCCCTACACAGACTACTAAAATATATTCTAGAGAGGGATCAAAATGACCACAACTCCATGAATGAGAATGGAAATAACCTACCAAATAGGGCAAACAATTAAACACAGGAGAAAAAGAGGTATACCACAGCACTCTTTCAATTATTCTTTTGTATGCAGCAGAAAAATATTTCCATCAGCACACTCTACAAACGGACTTCTCCTGCACCCTATGGGTCATGTTTCTGTCTGGGTCTATAGTGTGGATATCAAGCAAATAAAAGAAGCTCAGTCCCACAAATGACACCCGGCCACCAGCAAGTGTCATGGACACTGTCATGCCCACAACATACTAGAATTTTGTGCGATATCCTCTCCCCAAATTATTAGAAGTGCTGGTCATATGTTTGACATTCCAATATTTTTGTTATATTTTATTCTTAGTAATTCTTTACTGTAATGAAAACTGTTTCTTATTTGATATTTTTGTGCATATTAACCTATTCAAATACTGTCTCAGTACTCTGAATTAATCACAGATTCATACATATGATACATTACATTATGGCCTCTTAGTTGGGCTCACAATTTAATTTTAATTTTAGAATATTGTTTTGAAATATTTAGTTTCATTTTAAATTAATTATTATTTAATTAATATTCTGAATATTGTTTAATTTTTTATGCTTATACTATATCTTTAACTTACAATCTACTTATAAGACATGATATATTATATCCTAGTATTAAAAACTTTAAAAAAGTGTATTTCCATTTTCCATTGACTTTATATTTGTTCTTCCTTGTCTTTTACACACATATGTACACACACATGTATGTATATATATATATGAAAAACTATATATATATATACATGCTGACATAAGATTGATAATATTTTGTGGAAATCTTCAATGACTTTTTCTGTGTCATCCTTGCTCAGGGGCCATGCTAATCTATCATTCCAATTTTAGTATATGTGCTACTGAAACAAGTACATTCAATGACTTTTTAAATGGGTTCATCTAATACAATTATATTTTACATAGTCCTCCACAGCTAACATTTTGAGAGCTCTTTGTTCTTTGTCTAGGACCATACAGCAACTTGTCTTGCCTTCTGACCTTTTTTTTTTTTTTTGACTGGGGATCGAACCTGGGACCTTGTGGTTTCAAGGCAGGCACTTATGTCACTGAGCTATCTCCCCAGCCCTTCTCTTGCCTTCTGGATTCTGATCTTTGTTATTTTCTATATGCTACATCTCGAGGTATTAGAATATTTTGAGTTTCTATAACTGGAAAATATTTTACTTCTACTTTTCAAAAGTACGTTTGCTAAGTATAAAATTCAATGAGGACAGATCTTTTTCTTTGTTTTTTAGTCCTTTGAATTAATAAGTCTAGTTTCCTATCCACTTGTTCTTTTTTTTCTAATGTGGAATACAATGCTATTTAATTTTGTTCTTCCATGGCTAATATTTTTTCTATGTATATGCTTTAATGATTTTTTTCTTTACAAGTAGTTTTAAGCAATTTCATTTTTGTGTATCATGGTATGATTTTATTCATATTTCTTATGCAAAAGGTTCATTTTTCTTGGAAATGTGGTTCTATAATTTGACTAAATTCATAAATTTTAAATCTTTAAATATTTATTGCCTGCCCCCTTCTACTTTGAGAATTCTAGTTATGTAAATATATGTTTCTTGATTTTGGCACAGAGTGAACTATTATATGACTGATCCATATATTCTTTCTTCTTCATTTTAATTTTAGACAAATTTTATTGCTATATTCACTCAAGTTTGCAATTTTTTTATAATGTGCAATCTAAAAAATAAAGTAAATATTTTTTAAAAAGCTTTTGTCACCATGATTAAATACTTGTTTGCTAAGGAGTGAGATTTCTGGGTCAGATACTAACACCTTGTGTAACCTGTTGAAGAAATATCATGCTGCCTTCTCCAGCAGCTTTGTGGGGAAGAATCCTAGTGATGTTATCAACACATCAGGAGAAAGTGCTCCCATCAAGGATGTGTCAGGTTCTCCATTGTGTCAATGTCTGTTCTGGCCTTTTTTATTGCCACCTTTATAATGGGAATGTAATGGCAACTCGTTAAGGGTTAAATCTGCATTCCCATAGTGACTATCAATGTGGAGCATCTTCTTTGGAAAAATGCCTTTTCTAATCCTCTTATTTTTAAGTTCAATTATTTATCTCCTTATTATGGAAATAAATCTGGATGTGGTGGCACATGCCTGTAATCCCAGTGCTGGGGAGGCTGAAAGCAGGAGGAATGCTACAAGTCCAAGCTACGTAGTGAGACCCTGTACCAAATACATAAAATGAAAAAAAAAAACAAAACTAGGAACACAATATGGAAATAAATCTAGGAGCTGTTTCTATAGTATTAAAAAAGAAAGAAAGAAAGAAAAAAGAATTTCCAAGAGAAAGGAGTTCATTGTTTCAGCATAGGTCAAATGTTTTCTCCTGCTTTTATTAGTTGTGGCTAGGAGTGTTTGACCATCCCCCATTTTTAAGAGGAAAAACAAGCACAAAAGCAAAAAAAAGTAAAAAACACAGCAACCTAAAGCAATACAAATGGAACAAGATTTCAAAACAAAAGTAGAAAATTAACAATAGGTGTTATATTACACAATATTATCATCAAATTTGTTACTCAGATTACCAGATATAGGTATGCAAGATTGGTCAAGCAACTAAACGTTAATTCTTTCCTTCATAAACCTTAATTTTTTCTTTTCCTTTAGCTGTTTATTTTTTAATTTATTTTAAAGAGAGTATAATAATAATTGATAGAGTATTAGAAATGGCACACACTTAAAAGAACAAGATAAAAGGTATTCCACCATGGTTATTATACTGCACATTGTTATCCATAGTGTAGTTGCTCAGATTGTAGATATTAGCACATAGAATTAGGACTTTTTTTTTCAGAACCAGGGATTGAATTTAGAACCAGGGATTGAACTCAGGACCTTGTGCTTAGCAGGCAGGTGCTTATTCTATTGAGCTATCTCTCAGGCCCCAGCACACAGAATTACCTACAAAGACCTCAAGTTTATATTTCTTTATAGCTGAGTAACACTCCATGGCATAAAAATACCACAAATCTTTTATCTTATCCTCAGGTGATAGGCATTTAGGCTGTGCCCAAGATTTAACTATGAACAACTGTGCTGCAATAAACATGGGTACATATATCTCACTGTTTTTAGTTCATTTGGAAAAAATACCCAGAAGAGGAATAGCTGGGTTGAATGGGAGTTCTAATCCTAGTTTTCTGAGGAGTCTCCACACTGCTTTCCATAGTAGTTGTACTGTCTACATTCCCAACACTGATACCAAAACTGGAGAAAGACTCAACCAAAAAAAGAGAACTATAGGCCAATCTCTCTCCTGAACATAGATGCAAAAATCATCAATAAAATACCAGCAAATAGAATGCTTAAATCATCAGGAGAATTATACACCATGACCAGGTAGGATTCATCCCAGAGATGCAAGGATGATTCCACATAGGCTAATCTATAAATGTAATATACCATATAAATAGAGCGAAAAGCAAAAACCATCTCAATAGATGCAGAAAAATCTTTTGACAAAGTCCAACACTCATTCATGATAAAAACCCTGCAGAAAATTAGAGTGGATGGACTATACCTCAATCTGATAAAAACTATCTATGATAAACCAATAGCTAATATCTTTCTAAATGAAGAAAAACTGAAACCTTTTATTTGAAAAACAGGCACAAGTTAAAGATGTCCTCTATCACCACTCCTATTCAATATAGTTCTGGAAACATTAGCCAGAGCCGCTGGATTAGCAGATGACATGATGCTCTAAATAGAAGACCCAAAAAATTCCACCAAGAAACTACTAGAATTAATAAACAAATTCAGTAACATAAAAGGATATAAAGTCAACACCCCAAAATCAATAGCATTTCTCTACACAAGCAACAAACTCATTGAGAGAGAAATTGGAGAAACTGCATCTTTCACAATAGCATTCAAAAAAAATTAAATACTTAGGAATGAATATAACTATGGAAGTAAAAGATCTATACAAGGAAAATTATAATACTTTGAGAAAAGAGATTGAAGAGGATTTCAGAAGATGCAAAGATAGTTATTGCTGCTGGATATAAAGAACTAACACTGTGAAAATGGCCATATTCCCAAAATTGTTATACAGGTTTAATGCAATCCTTATCAAAATACCACTGACATATCTCAAAGATCTAGAGAAACCATTTCTAAAATTCATTTGAACCAGAAAAGACCTAGAATAGCAAAGGCAATCCTGACCAACAAAGGCAAGGCAGGAAGCATTATAACCCTTGACTTAAAATTATACTACAAAACTACAGTGATAAAATCACCATGGTACTGGGGGGGGGGGAAGCAACAACAAAAAACAGACCAGAGGATCAATGAAACAGATTAGAAGATGCAGACACAACTACAAACACACTGGGCCACCTTATCTTTTTTGTTTGTTTGTTTGTTTTTTAATAATTTTATTGAGAAACAAATAACAATGAGACAGTTTCAAAACCAATTAGTAGGAGAGTTTCAATAATTAATACACTGCATAATGTTGTCTTCTTAGTAGTAATTCATAGTACAAGATGCAGACATGATATCCTGTCCAAAAACACTATTAGAACAAATCTTCCTACTCATTGAGTTAAGAAAAAGTAGCTGTATATCTATCCCATTTTAAGTATACTGATACAAAATGTTCCATCATTTGTATCCCTTTTTCTGTTTAGTTTTGTCAGAGAAGGGTATTCCATTGTCATTTAAATACTGTAAGTGCATAAATTCAGCAAAATATTCCAATATCTTTGACGAAGGGGCCAAACATGTTCACTGGAAGAAAGATAGCACCTTTAACAAATGGTGCTGGGCCCGTTGTGATAGCTCAGCAGACTAAGTGCCTGTTTAGGCAAGCACAGGGACTGGTTCCATCCCTGGAACTACATGCCACACCAGCCCCGCCCCTGGGTGCACTAAGCCGGCCACTGAGACTGGGGGAGGGGGGTTGTGCACATCTGTAATCCCAGTGCTGGAGAGGCTGAAAACAGGAGGATCACTAGGAGTCCGAGCTATACAGTGATAGGCTGTACCAAATACATTACCAAAAAAAAAAAAAAAAGAACAAGTGTTGCTTGTGCTGGAAAAACTGGCTCTCCACATGCCAAAAACTAAAGCTAGATCCAGGTCTATTGCCATGCCCTACTAAAGACCATTCACATTTTATAAATATAGTTACAGGAGAAGTATATGATTCCTGTAGGTGTAATTTTAGGTATTACAAACATTGTTTCTTGACCCATCTTTATTCTGATATGCTTATTAATTACATTTGAGCTAAGATGAGTGAGCCTCATTTCTGGGATATTCACTCTCTTCTCTGGAGATTTATACTACCAATGAACTTCAATCTGATTTGTGTAAATTTAAATACCTATTTTAACAAGCACCTCTCTCAGTACTATATTTTAATGGACCAACTGTTTGAAGATGGTCTTCAGTCAGTAACTCAGCTAAACAGAAGCAGACACTATGACCATATGTCCTTTAAAATCACTGTTTAGGTTGCATGGCTTACTCATAAATTATTTCAGAAGGTATTTCTTCAAAATAATAGCTATGAACCAACTGTCCATTAGACCTCCCCAAGCCTTTAAATTAAAGAAGCATGGATGATTAAAATCTAATTTCCCTTCTAAGAGAACCTACATTTTAGAGTGAAAGTATTAAGGGAATAGATAATTTCAAAAAATAAGATGAATGCTGACATAAGGTAAGCATGATACCCTGGAAGACTGTCTGCAGTCTTGTAGGGTGAAGATATTTTCTCCAGAGAAAAAGACTAAGTACTGTTATTAAAGACTAGTAATGGGAGTTGAAGCCAAAAAGATAGAGAGCTCAGGCAGGACTGAGCACAGGCAAAGACAAGTAGACATATTAAAAGGCATATTCTGAGTGTTGCCTGTGAGAAACTGAAAGAATTATGTAAAAAGAACATAGTCCATTTAATAAATGACAAATAAGATTTCTTGGCTGTGATGTTCAAGGTGTAGAGACAAATAAGAAATGGGCTGAACATATAAATAGATAATAACTAGTCTAAACAACCATGTCAAGAAATTTGAATTTAATTCTGAAAACAGTAAGGAACCATTTAAGAAAATTAAGGACATGAGCAGATTCTCAATTTACAACATGATTTTTCTGACCATAATGTGAGTAATGCGTTTGGAGCAGTAAATGAATTAAAGGTGGGGATATCAGCTAGAATTAGAGTTATTCCAAAGAGAGCAGCTGTATCCTGAACTAAGATAGTAAGAGAGAGCCACATATATTTGTAGGGTATTTGAGAGTTGTAAGTTACAGACATTGATCAGTGAGCAAATGTCAAGGCTATTAACAAGTAGAAGGAAGATAAAAATCAAGGATAACACTCAAGCAAACACATGGCAACGATGTGTTTAGGATATGAAAAATAAATAATTGCTAATTTCAATCTCTTTTTAAAGCTTTTGTTTGTATATTATAGGATAAACATATTTCTGCATCAGTTTTCTTCAGGAATAATCTCTGCAAACATAGTCATCTTGTTCTCAGGGCAAGTAGTTCCTTGACCTCCATTTGGGAGCAATAGTTAGAGAGATATTGTTCATTACCTTCTCAAAATATGTCTGCAGTGAATACCTGAAGTTTGTACCAGTACTTTCAGCAGCAGTACTCTGGTATAATTTTTCTCTCACATTGTACTATAAAAGCAACAGGCTAAAATGCCTCCCCCACCTAGTTGTTGGCAGGTCAAAACAGGAAGATTAAAGGATATCAGCAAAAAGAAAGATGCCACACTTTCCCAGCTCTCATTGTAACTTGTCAATTGAGTGAGCAATGCCCTTCTAGCAGTGCTAACTCTAGACACATTGCAGATTGTAAAAAATGTGTCATCAGTGGTGGCCTTCATTTTCTGTCCTTGTATTATTCTGTTTCGCTTTTAGATCATCCTATCCTAAAATGTCAAGCATCTCTGTTAGTTGCTCTATCTTGACAGGAAGAACACAAATGTACACACATGCAGAAGCACATGCAGAACTTTTACAGAAAGAATTTAGAGTGAACCACAGTAATGAAAGACTGAAGAGATTAATTTTTTAGTTTGGTTTCCCCTGGAATTTCTCCTAATGTATAGTGCTAGCCATAGTTGATTCCACAATCACCTACTTCATATCTGTGTCAGTTTGATCTATAGTGTGATGTTCCTATTTAAATTTTCATTTTTATTTAGTTATTTATTTTTTGTATTTTAAGGAAAAGTCTATAGCGTGTTCAGGGTCTCACCACTAGACCAGACTCATAGTGATCTGCCTGTTTACAGCCTCCTCCCAAGAGCTGGGATTACAGGCATGTGCCACCATGCCTAGTCTCAATTGCCATCTTGGGGCCGGGGAGATGGCTCAGTAGAATAAGTGCTTGCCGTGTAAGCACAAGAGACTGAGTTCAATCCCTAGTTCTGAAAAAAGAAAAAAAAAAGTTCTTGGCCCTTTTCTCAATACAATTATTAAAAAAAAATGCCATCTCAGCACGCACAGGGGCGGGGGAGCGGGGTGCAGCATGGCAGGACTGAGGATCCAACCCTAGGGCCCTAAACCCCCAAACCGTGTGCTTGCTTGCAGGTGCTTTTTTTTCAGAACCGGGGATTGAACTCAGTCCCTTGCGCTTGCCAGGGAAGCACTTATTCCACTGAGCCATCTCCCCAGTCCCGCTTAAAGGTGCTTTAATCCACTGAGCTATTTGGCCGACCCCATATTTGCATTTTTTAAAAAGAATCTAACACTGTTTTTGTCAGCAAATTTTAAATATACTGCTGATCCAAGGGGAAAAAAATACATGTATACACACAACTGCTAAGATAATTATACTACTATTTTTTATTGGTTTACTGAAAGGAACAATTAACGCTTAATATTTTTAACCATTTTTTTTTAAAAATATTTCTTTCATTATTTTACTTCATTTATTTATGTGTGTGTGTGTGTGTGTGTGTGTGTGTGTGGCCAGCTCAGCCCACCAGGGGGCGGGGCTGGCTGGCATGTGGTGCTGGGGGATTGAACCGCAGTCCCTGTGCTTTGCTAAGCTTGTTCTAAGTAGGTGCTTCAGACCACTGAGCCATCTCACCAGCCCCTATTTTTAACCAATTTTGTAGCCAATTTTATATCTGATCATCTGAACAACTACTTTGAAGAAACAAAATGTGATACAACAACTACTGTTGAATTCATATATTGCTTTTTAAAATTCTGGATCATTTCTAATGGGTTTTGAATTACTTTTATCTTTATTAAAATAGAAAATGATTAATGTTAAAAACACTGAGGTATTAGATGGGTGATTAACAACAAGAGTGGTAGTGACTCAGTCCAGCCACATCTGTAGAAATTCCTACTCCACGCTGGGCCTCCCTTTTGTTCCTGGAGTCTGCCATGCTCATTCTGCTAATGAGTCCTAGAGCTAGCTATTCTTTCTCCCTAAACTTTGGAAAATAGGAAAGTTTTCGATCTTGATCTGTCTTGTTGTATCTTGAACACCTAAATTTATTTTTTTTGTGAATGACATGCACTGAACAAATACTCCTAAATTTATAAATATTGTTCATTAATTGATTTTCCCTCAATCTTTATATGTTTTAGTACTTCTTTTCAGTACACAATGATCACCTTCTTCATGAGGAGTTGATACATGTACATAGCACAGCAGTTTTTTCATGAGCATTTCTCTCTAAGCACAGTGAAAGAAGGAACAATGATAAATTCTATGTTCCACATGGGATCTATAGTGATGGGACTGGAAATTCTAACTACCAAAATATTACTCCTCTTTACTCTGTAAGTACCCTGGACAAAGATACTGAACAATTTACAACTTCTTCCTGAATATTGTTTGCAATTCTGATAAAATGTTATGGCTACTTCTCTTGCCCAAATTTTCTAAGAATCCTTTTAATATGTAATGTTACATTTAAATTTGTCATATAACATAGTCTTAAAACTAAATTCAATAAAATGGCTTAAGAAACTAAATTTAAGCTTCTGTTCTGAAGAGTTGGAAATCAAGTTTTATTTTAATACATGGAGTTACCAATGCTCATTTTTCCTTGGTATTGCTAGTGGACAAAACTAAATGGACATAAGTGTATTGGCATATCTTCTATGACAGTATATTTAAAACTATTTTCAACAGCAAGCCACAGGTGCTTGCCTCAAAATCATATTTTGACAGTGCCAAGAACCCCCCAAAATAGATTGTACTAAGAGCAAAATTAATTGAGTATTGATGAAATTGAAGACTTTAGTCAATGGAGCATAATATAAAACTTAAGGGCATACTAAACTGACAAAATACTTATTTTATACAGACTCAATAAGAATAAGCTTGGGCCAGCCAAATAGCTCAGTGGATTAAAGTGCCTGCTTAGGCAGATGCATGAGCCAGGAGTTCGATTCTCCAGCCTCACGTGCTGGCCCCACCCCTGGAGTGTGCTGAGACAGCAACTGCGACTGGGGGTAGTGGCTCATGCCTGTAATCCCAGCACTTGGAAGGCTTGTAAATAAGAGGATTACTACGAGTCCAATCTACCCAGTGAGACCTTATACACCCTGTACACACTGTCCTAAGTACAAAAATGAATGAATAAATAAATAAATAAATGAATATTAAACAAAAAATAAGAATAAGTTCAAGAAGAGCTTGGATAGAAGACATTCACAATTTTACAGTGAGAAATAAAATTGACCTCTATTTTCCATACTGCCCTTCCAAATACTGCAACCATGAAACAAGAAATCACACTTAACAATGTTTGATTAATTTATTCATCTATGGGACCATCTAAGATTATTCATGGATAGCTGATATATTCCAGACATTGTTTATACCATGGAAAAACCAGAGCCTTCTAAGAAGCCAGAGTATAGAAGAGGGTACAAAATAATAACTAGATAAATAGAATAAAGTGCACTCATTAAGTTTAATACTACGACATAGGAATGATCTAGAGTAAAGAGGCAGTAACTTTGTTTGGGGTCCCAGGGCCTAGAAGTGTGTTTGGCACATAGTACCTAATCGAAGGATAGCTGATAGGTGAATCAATGATTGCCTTGAGTTTCAAACAATAGAAGGGTTTTGCAAATTCAAAGTTCAAATGACATAGTACAGGTCTGACAAAGGCCATCACCCTATTGCCTTATCCGAGGACAAAGGTAGCAGTGGGAAGAAAAGAGACGAGAGAAAGAGAGAGCAGGAACAAAGTGATCCTACTACACCTTTCAAGTGTCTAATGACCTAAGGTGCATTCTTGAGGGTCCATCTTGTAAAGGTCTGAAGAATCCCCCAGAAGTACGCTGGGGTTCAGGCCTTTACACATACATGGGTCTCTGGGGGTCTTTCTGCATCCAAACTGTAGCAGACCTAACTGAAGACCCAGGACTGGCTTTGGAACTAAGACAACTCTAATGTATTCACTTCCTTTTGCTCTACTGTTCAAATGACTTATCTATACACTGTCTTTACTTCATCTGGAAGGATTTCTAATTCTCCTGTTCTCATCAACAGCTATCACTAGTCTATTTTAGCCTACACATTTCTCTCTCTCTCTCTCTCTCTCTCTCTCTCTCTCTCTCTCTCTCTCTCTCGTTTCTTCTCTCTCTCTCTCTCTCTCTCTCTCTCGTTTCTGTTTTGTGGGAATGTGTCCCTTTCTACAATTCTTACCTCCAAATTAAAGAGAAATTTTACTTAACACAGAAAATATACAAGAGCTTGTCAAATAATACAATATGTTTAAATTTTAAAATATTGCTATAGTGAAGCATTGGCTTTAACTCTCCTCAAAACACTCAACTTCACTTGAAACCACTTATACTGTTTTCTGAAGCAGTACAGCAAGTCCTTTTTCTTGTCTTTATAAGATATGATTTAAAAAAAGTATAAAAGTGAATGCTGCTAGTGAGGACCATGGAACACAAATGTCAGCTTGTAAATATCTTAGAGTGCATCCTCATCAATCTTATTTTCCAGATCGGACACTGTGACCTCTGGCTAGTCCAAAGTCAAAATGATCATGAAAGGTAAAAATTTTGAAGTGATTCAGTATATCAAGGCAATCCAACAGTACACCTATAAGTGGTCACAGAAGAAGACTGCTTTAGAAGGTGGCAAAAACAAGCTCGGTGAAATAAATGTAGTCAAACTGAGAGGAGTATTTTGAGAATGTGTCTTTTACTGTTTAATAACTTTTGTTTAAGTAAATAAGCACTTTATTTTCTAATTATGTCTTGTATGATGAATAAAATGAATATGACAAACCAATCTATATCCCACTACTTGATCTGAGTTTTTTTTTTCTCTACAGCATGAGTTGTAGCTAGCCTAGCAAAGTAATAGGTCCAAAGTAAAGTAAAATCAAATATGTGTGAAAATTGGTCTGTGGACCTGTTATATATCTTTGAGTCACTTACTGTAAAAAAATATTTGTTGAATAGATAAATGGATAACAAGTGCTATTCTAATTAATTTATTATATGATCTCAATTCCAGTTTGATAACAAAACGCATCTCAAGAAGGTTAGGTGACATGGTAATAGAGCTAGCAGAAGGCAAAGATAGGTTGAATTCATATCAATTTGAACCCAAACCCTGTACTCTATGGCTCTATACTACTATAGTTTCTAAGAGCAGACCACAGAAATCACTTGTGAGGAAACAATCATGGCTAACAGCGCTAGCACTCAGTTAAGAAATAGTTTATCCACATACACTGTATGAGAAGGGGGCCAGCTTCAGACTGTAACCATGTTCCCTAGAAATGGTCTAGGATGCCACAAACAACTAGAATCTCAAAGCTTCTCTGCAACTGTTTCCTAAGCTCTAAGGAGAAGATCTTATTTAGTTCTCATCAAATTTTTTCAAACTAGTGAATATTTCTGGGCATCTGTGTAATAAATCTTGTGGGTACACAAGAAGAATGAGACATAGATCATATCTTCGAGTGTATAGATAAACAGATGGATCAGGACCCTATATAGTAAAGAGAACTTAGGATAAGTACTGGATCAGAAATAGTAACGAAGTAACAAAGCAAAACAATAAGGGGATATTAATTTGATTTGGACTAGTGATCTGAATAACAAGAATCAGTTTGGGACTTGCAGTAGGAATTTGACTTTCAATAACAACATAAAGTACACCCAAATGAGGGACATGAGAAAAACACAGTAATTAATAAAGTTTTGAGACCTTTCCTTTCTGCCACAGCATATGCTACAATGAGGAAGCAGGCAAGGTGGAAAGATGTTGGAAATGTAAGTTGAGTAAGATTACTGAGAACCTTCCTTGTGAAACAAGTCTGCACTTTTCCTTTTAGTCATGGAAACTCTGAACAATGTTTTTCTGCCTAGCAGATACTCCATGGTGTACAAATCAGGAAACCACAAGTACTGACCATAGTCACTACATAATAAGCTAAAGCATCGTTTGCATTTATGAGTAGTTGCAATGTGGTAAGCACATAAGTATTTTTAACTACTACACTCCCAAAATTAGAATCTTGTGATTTTGGTCAAGTTTCCTCTTCAAACATTCAAATTTGAAGTATACCAGTAACACATTTAGACTTGGATGGAGGTTTTGAGAAAGGCAAAGGAGGGGGAGGGAGAGTAGAGAGAGTGGAGAGGTGAGTTTTGGCAGGATATTTTTACTCAGTTTATTGGCACATCTTAAAATATACATAATGGTCATGTTCACCACACAGACTTTGAACCTGTAAATGACTTATTGCAGTACCTCCTTTTTCCCCATTCCCTTGCCCCCCTTAACTCTTTCTCCTCTTCTCATTTATAACAGCTTTACTTCCATTTTTACTTCTTTTTCTCTTTTTTCCTCATTTTTTTCTTTCCTTTCTTCTATTCCAACTCAACCATGGCTCCCCTCCCCAATTTAGCATTTTTCCCTTGCCCTTTAATATCTAGTATTCATGCTGGTCCTTATTTACATAATTGATTTCTCATACCAGAGAAACAATGTGATATTTATACGTATGTGTTTGGTTTATTTCACTTAAGGGTGTGATCTCAAGTTCCATCTATTTAGCTATGTGTCTCAAGTTTATCTTTCTTTATGGCTGCATAGTGCTCCACCGCACTAAAAAAAACAAACACATTTCTTTATATATTCATCAAATGATGGGAATTTGGGCTGTTTCCAAAATTTAGTTATTAAAATTTGTGTTTCTGTAAACATGTGTTTGCATGTATCACTATGGTAGGGTTTTTAAAAATTTTTTGGAAGTAATAGCTGGGTCAAATAGAATCTCTAGTTTTAGTTTTCTGAGGAATCTCCACACTGGTTTCCATAGTGGGTGTACCAGTCTGCACTCCCACCAATAGTGGAGAAGGATTCCTTTTTCTCCACAGTTCCATCAACATTTGCTATTGGTTAATTTTTTTATAATTTCCATTCCATCTGGTACAATATCAAATTTCAGCACTGTTTTAATTTGCGTATCTAAAATAAGTAGTGATGTTGAGCATTTTTTCATATACTTACTCCTCATTCTTTCTTCTGATATGAGAAGTATCTATTCATTTCAGAAGCCCATTTTAGGCCTGGATCTTTACATTTTGGAGGTCTAAATTTTGAATTGTTTATATATTCTAGATATTAGCCATCTGCTTGAGGAATAGCTGACCATTTTTTCCCACTCTGTTGGTTGTCTCTATACTCTGTTGAAGATGTCTCTTACTCTGCAAAAGCTTTTTAATAAGATTAGACCCAAGTTGTTGATCTGTGTGATGTTTCCCTTGTGCTCTGGGCTTTGTTCTTACAATTTTTGCTTATGTACATCTTCAAAATTTTTACCTAATCTATCTCCCAGAAGATTTTTTCAGTGCTTCTGCCTTAGTATTTAGATCTTTGAACCATTTGGAATTTAGGTTAGTTCGTGGTGAGAGACATGGGTCCAGTACTTGTCTTTGCACGTGAAAAACTAGTCTTCCTAGCACCATTTACTAAGGTAGCTGTCTTTCTTGCAATGTGGGTGTCTGGCCCCTTTGTTGAAGATAACATAACTGAGTATTTTTGGAATTGTTTCTGTTTCTTTTTTCATTTTAATAGTTTTTAATTAAAAGTTGCACAGAGGAGGACTTTATTCCTGCATCTTCTCAATCGTTTCTTCCTTGTATTTGCCCATTTCCTTTCCTACTTGGCTAGACCTGACTTTCTGTTCCAGGATATTTTATGGTCTTTGTCCAGTTTTAGCCTGGTGATTCACCCCTTATTGGGGTGAATGTCCACATGGACAGTTGTGCCATTTGCCCTTTACCGCTGCACCAGTTCAGTGTAGATGACATACTTCTTCCTGTAAATCTGGACTACTTTGCCTATCTGCTGACCTTTATAGTGTCCTTGCACAACCTGAACTTCATCATCCTTTCGGATGGGCATAGAGCAAACATTGTATTTCTGTCTCAGCTCTTTGGAAACAGGAGAAGACATAATTTTCCTGTGAATCTAGGAAGGTGCATTGAAATACCTTTTACAGTTTTTGTTTCTGTCTAAAGTCACAAAAGGATTTAAGTCAGAAAGGATTCATTTTGGCTGCTACAACTCTATCAATGGCTACAAAGGGGAAGAGATCTATATGTTGCTTCTGGTTCCTTGGAGTCATTTCTGGATCTTATAATATGTTTCCCTGATCTTTGGGTCATGCATTTTAGCAGTGCCTTGCTGCTTTTATCATAGCAGCCCTGTAGTATGATTTAAAGTCAGGGATTACCTTTGATGCCCAGAATTGCT
Organism: Octodon degus; assembly: GCF_000260255.1. NCBI lineage: Eukaryota > Metazoa > Chordata > Mammalia > Rodentia > Octodontidae > Octodon > Octodon degus. Next base: position 1,536,157 of record NW_004524811.1, read on the forward strand.
TTGGCTATTCTAAGTCTCTTCTGTTTCCAAATAAATTTTAGGATAGTTTTCTCTAATTCTTTGAGGTATGCTATTGGGATTTTGATTAAGATTGCATTACATCCACATAACAATTTTGAAAGCATGGCCATTTTAACTATATTGGACCTTCCTATCCAAGGACAATGGGTATCTTTTCATTTTCCGATATCCTCTTTGATCTCCATTTTCAGAATACCATAATTTTCAATGTAACATATTTTACTTTCTTTGTTAGATTCATTCTTCAGTATATAACTTTTGATGCTTTTATGAATAATGCTGTTCCCCTACTTTCTCTCTTGGTGAGTATGTTGGTTTTGAGCAAGATGCCACTGATTTTTCAGTAGTGACTTTGTATCCAGCTATGCTACTGAATTTGACTAACAAATCCATAAGTCTTGTGGAGTTTTTGGCATTTTCTCTGTAGAGTATCATGTCAGTCACAAATAATGATAGTTTTACTTCTTCCATTTATATCTTTATTTCTTTCTTTTGTTTAATTGCTTTGGCTAATGTTTCCAGAACTTTATATAAGAGTGGAGATGGTAGACATCCTCGTCTTGTTTCTGAGTTTAAAATGAAAACTATTAGTTTTAATCATTTAATATGTTGTTAGCTGCTGGTTTGCCATAGATAACTTTTATCATCAGAGATAGGTATACAAGATTGGTCAAACAACTAAACACTGGTTTTTTTATTCCAATAAACCTTAAATTTTTCCTTTTGTTTTCATTTTTATTTTTAATTTATTTTAAAGAGAATATAAAAATAGTAGATAAGACATGAGAAAGGATATACATTTTAAAAACAAGATGAAGTGTATTCCACAGTGATTGTTCTATTGCACATTTCCATCTTCAGTGTCGTTGCTCAGATTAGAGATATTAGCATATAAAATTAGTCAAATTAAAATTTTTAAACATTAATAGCTGCCTACAAAAAACTGACAGAAATTAGGGCTGGGGAGATGGCTCAGTGGAATAAAGTGCTTGTCTGGCAAGCACAAGGGCCTGAGTTCAACCCCCAGTTATGGAAAGAAAACCTGACAGAAATTAGTACTACACTTATCTTAGCTATCTTGTATATACTTACATGATTTTTCCTTTTCCTTTTTTCCCTATCTTTTCTCCTTTCCTTTATCTCCATTGTTTATTCCTTATGTTCTGTTTCTTTCCATTTTACTATATCAATTTTACCTTTGAGATTTTATTTATTCTTTTAGGTTCTTACACTGGGAAGACAATAAGATGTTTACACATGTGGTTCTGATTTATTTCACTTATGAATATAGCCTGTAGTTGCATTCATTTACTGATAAAAGCCTCAAGATTGTCTTTCTTTACAGCCGAGTAATACTCCATTGTATAAAAATTCCACTTCTTTTTTATTCATTCTTCAGTTGATGGCCATTTGCATTGTTTCCAAGATTTAACTATGAAAAATAGTACTGCAATAAACATGGGTACACATATATCACTGTTTTCAGTTCTTTTGGAAAAATACCCAGAGGGGAAATAGCTGTGCTGAATTAAACTTCTAATCCCAGTATTCTCAGGAGTCTCCACACTGATCTCCATAGTGATTGGACCAGTCTACACTCCAAAAAATAGTGTAAAAGGGTTCCTTTTTTCCCACAGCCTCTCCAGCATTTTTTATTAGTTGATTTCTTTATGACAGTCATTCTTTCAGGAGTAAGATGGAATCAGTGTTGTTTTAATCTGCGTTTGTTGAATGACCAGTGCTGTGGAACATTTTGTCATATATTTACTTGACAGTTGCATTCCTTCCCCTGAGAAGTGTGCAGTCATCACAGATGCCCATTTTTGGATTGGGTTTTTGAATTTTTGGGGCCTCATTTTTTTAGTTCTTTTTATATTCTGGATAGAAGTCCTTTGTCTGAGTGACTGCTAGCAAAAATTTTCCCCAATCTTTGGGTTGTCTTTACACTATGTTGGTGATTTCTTTTGATGTATAGAAACTTCTCAGTAGGTTAAGATCTCAGTTATTAATTATTTAAACTATTTCCTTGTACTTGCAGCAATCTTCCTGCCTCAGCCTCCTAAAGTATTTAGATTGCAGTCACGTGTCACCATGCCTTGCTTAAATAATTTCTTTTGGTATTGAGAATAGAACTCAGGACCTCATGCTTGCCAGGCAGGCATTGTGCTGCTGAGCTATATTCTCAGTCCCTAAATCTTTTTTTTTTTTTTTTTTTTTTTTTTTTTTTTGGCCAGCCAGAACTAGATAACAAGAACTTGTCTCAAAACAAACAAACAAACAACCCCCCCAAACCTCACAAAACCAATTTAAATGTTCTACTTTATTACATATAATTTATCATAAGAGAGAGACAGAAGGAGAATTAGTTGTTCTACTTGACTAGAATATAATAAAAAGGCCAAAGAAGACATTTCATGTAGCATTTTGTGCATTGTAAATTTTTTCATCATTTAGTTGTTAAAATAACAGACTTTTAAATGGATTACAAATTTCAGAAAGATTTGTACTAATAATGTCTGGACAAGACATCATGTCTGCATCTTGTACTATGAATAACTACTACGAAGACAATATGCAATGTATTAAGTATCGTAACTATCCTACTAACCTGTTTTGAAACTGCCTCATTGCTTTTGTTTCTCAATAAAATTAAAAAAAAACAAATTTCAAATAAAAAAATAAAAAATAAACTATTTCCCATGAAATTTGGTCTTTGTTCATGAACTCTCTGCCACCCCTTATGAGTTCATGATATCCACCTACTTTCTCTCCCAGGAGATTTAGTGTTTCTGTTTTAATGTTTAGTTCTTTAATTATTTTGACATAGTTTAGTGTGTGGTGATAGACCAGGGTCAAGTTTTAGTTTTCAGCATTAGGGAGCCAGTTCTTCCAGCATCATTTGTTAAAGAGGCTCTTGGACCCTTTGTCAAAGATAAAATGGCTGAGTGTGTTTGTAGTTGTGTCTGCATCTTCTAACCTGTCTCATTGAAACTGAGGGGTCAGTTTTTGTTGTTTTTCTATTTTTCAGTACCATGGTGATTTTTATCACAATGTCTTTGTAATTTAAGTTGAAGTCAGGGATTGTAATATCTCCTGCATTGCCTTTGTTGCCCAGGATTGCTTGCATTATTCTCCATCTTCTTCTTTTTCCAAGTGAATTTTAGGAATGGCTTCACAAGATCTGTGAGGTATGTTGTTGGTATTTTGATAGGTATTGCATTAAATCTGTATAACAATTTCGGGAATATATCCATTTTCACAATGTTTGTTCTTCTTATCTAAGAGCAAAGAATGTCTTTTCATTTCCTGAAATCCTCTTCAATCTCTTTTTTCTCATATATTGTCATTTTCCTTGTATGAATCTTTTACTTCTATGGTTATATTAATTCCTAAGTATATCATTATCCTGGATGTCATTATAAAGAATGCTCTTTATGGAATTCCCTCAGTGAGTTTGTTTCTTGTGTAGAGGAGTGTTATTGATTTTTTGGTGTTGACTTTGTAACATTACATGCTACTGAATTTGTTTATTAATTTTAGGAATTTCTTGATGAAATTATTTTGTCTTCCATGTAGAGTATCACTCATGATTAAAAAAACCCTACAGATAATTAGAATAGATGGCCTATATCACAATCTGATAAAAGCCATCCATTACATATCAACAGCCAACACCATGAGCAAAATCTGAAAGCTTTTACTCTAAAATCAGGAACAAGACAAGAATGTCCACTTTCACCACTCTTGTTCAGTACAGTTCAAGAAACATTAATCAGAGCCATTAGACAAGAGAAAAAAAGGCACAAAAATTGCAAAGGGAGAAATTAAACTATCATTATTCACAGGTGATATGATACTTTAAATTGAGGACATCTCTTGTGCACCTCAACAGAATGTATATTCTGATTCTGTGGAATGGAACATTCTAGATATCTGTTAACTAGTTGTTCAAAAGTTGGCTATATTCTCAAATTTCTTTGTTGACTTTTTGCCTCATGGAGCTGCGTATTTCTGACATGGAGTATTAAAGTCCCCATTACACTTGTATTAGTGCTTTTTTTGTCTTTCATATCCATTAACATTTGTTTTATATATTTAAGTACCCTGGTATTGATTGCATAAGGATTTATGATTGTTATCTCTTCCTCTTGGAGTTTTCCTGTATCAAGTGCATTACTTCTTTTTTCCTTTGATCAGTGTTGTGTTGAGAATTTTGCTGTCATTGTCATGTATTTTCCTGTGTAGGTTCTTTGTTTTGTTTCTCTACCAGCTTTTAATACTTTGTTCTTGTGCTGAATTTATGCCTATTTGATTATTATATGCCTTAGTGTAATTCTTTTCTCATGCCACATTGGAATTCTATGTGTCTTGCTTCTTTGTATGTTAAATTACTTTTCCATGTTTTGGAAGTGTTTTTGCTTTTACATTCGTGAATTTATTTTGTGATATTTGAACTGTTTCATTCACTTTGATCAATATTGTTATTCTTATTTACATCACCTTGCAGCTAGTGTATTGACATTTGATGGTTCCTTACTATTTTAAAAAAGTATTTCTTTTTATGGTCAATAACAGAAATCCTGCTTTGATATCTAATATTCTGTGCTCCCCATGGTTCAATCAGTTGTTTATACTTTCAGTGGAATTTTCAGTATCTTAGATATTTGTTAGAATTCGTTTCACAAATAATATTTCATTCTTACTTTGGCAGTTTTATTTGCTTGACTGTTCTAAGTTCCTCTATATTTTATCTGTGTCTAGTCTAGATTCAGTGGGTAGGTACTTCTTTTTATTATCATCTCTTTTTTATGGAGAGATTATTTATAGTCTGATTTTTTTCTATATCCTCATCCATCTGGTTTTGTTGTTGTTTCATTTACTCATGCTGATGTTACTTCAGAAAGTTGAAGTGGCTTGATTCTGATTTTTTTTTATCTTGTTGTGTCCTGCATTTGTCTTTGGTGGAGTAGAGGTCTGGGGTTGTATCTCGCTTCTGCATCTTGCAGTTTTATTTATTTTATTTTTATTTTGTAAAGAGAATTTAAAAAGTGAAAAAAACATAATGACAATTTTTTATCAAAGCTTCCTTAGCATATATCTATTTTTCAGAGATGCATGTCTAACTGACTTTTTGTATTTGTGCCTGTCCCAAGATCTAACTTCCCAAATTACTTGATTGACTAGTTGCTATCTATTTGCTTCACTACCTATTCTTTGGAACTGTGTTATGGTGGTGGTTATGACCCTAGACAACCACAGTGTTGTCCTACAAGGAAGAAAAATAAATTACAATATTTATGATATTGTGGATAAAGTAGTACAATCAGCAATAAAATTGGCATTGAGTACCACCTAGAAACTGACAAACTATTAATTTGCAGCTTTAACCATAAAGGCAAGGTCTACAGTTTTATAACAAAACCTAATACAAACCAGGAACTTGAATGAACTTCCTCCTAGTTGAGTGATTTTACCCTGCATGTATGGGAGGAGTAACTAACATGGGGGGGGGGACAGAGAAACATAATAGAAGCCAGATGGGGGGGGGGCAAAGGATGATCACTCACACTTTGGGACACTGGAGAAGAAGACAGGAGAGAATGTATGAGGAACAAAGTGGAATATTAAAGCAAGCCAGGATGACTATACATAGAGTTCACTTGCTTTAAAATATATAAAAAAAAAAATCAAGAAAAAATGCAATGGAAGAAAGAACAGAAGTGAGCAAAACAAATGATAAAAGTGAAATCCTAAATAAGAAAACAAAGAGAAGACCTCACAGAAAAAGGAAAGCATGACTAACAAGCAAACAAAAAGAGAAAAGAAAAATAACAAAATTTCTCTGGTGCCTACAATTCTGTGGAGGCATCCAAGTCAGAGCACAGCTCCATGCTGGGTAACACAACCACACCTGCAGTAAGATTACTGCTGAGTGAGGATAACCTTGCCCTCTGGATATGGGGACAAAAGCCAGTCTTCAGCCAGTAGCCTTCTGGATGTCCCTCAGCAGCCCTCCCACTCCTCACCTTGCTTGTCTCTGTTGGTATCTCAATTGCTATGGGGCCTCCGACAAATACAACCCAAGAATGCTCTGAGTCCAATGTACAGTTGGCTTCTGCTGGTCTTTGTGCACCCTGCTCCACCCCAGTTTCCCTGGTATGTCTCTGTCCTCTCACAGAGCCTGTTGCAAGGTGTGTTGGGTTGGGATGCTTTGAGCTGACTGCTCCTCCTCCAACTTCAATTGCCTCCCCAGCTAGGGATGGTACAGAATGTCAAACCCATATTACTGTGCTGTGGCCCAAAGCTGCTTGAATCCTATGCATTGGCACCCACCTCTCAAGCCACTGGTTGGAGGCAGGAAACATTATACTGTTCCATTCACTACTTTCACTGTCATTGCTACAGACCTTAACCTTTCTGATTCACTGCTTCTGCTGTTGCAGTGGAGACAAATCCAAGCTACTCATTCTCCTTTCTATCTCTTCTCCATGGGGGAAGTGTCAACCTTTCTATCACTGCTCATGGGTTAGGAAGGACCATGCAGTGTTGCACTCAACCCTCATCACTGCTGCTACTGTGGTTCCTAACCTTGTTATCCTTATAGTTTCTAGTGAGCTGTTTGGGTGTAAGACAAAAAAAAAAAAATCTTGCGGCTCATCGAGGATGGAACAGTTCACCAATCACTTGCCCTTAGCATGCTAGTGAAATTTGCTGCCAGGCTGCAGTGTACATTTCTGGAGGAAGGCAATATAGGCAAGGGCCTAATATCCCAAATCTGTCCTATGTGGCCTGAGTTAAGTGTACTATTTAAGTTCATCAGTTTCTTTGCAAACTTCTCACAATCTTGGAAGGAGTTTTTGGCCCTGTCTTTTATTTTGTGGAAGAAGTGAACATGACACAGCATGTCTATTTATAAACCTCTAAAAATGATTTCTCATCAGGTAATCTTGCAAAATTAGAGGATGCATATATAACATAATGAATATTTAAATTCAACTGGAATTTCAGATGCTCTTGAAAAAGGTATTTCAGTGCAACACCAGAAGGGAACTGGCTCTAAAGAGTTGAGGATTGTTACCATGGCAACACTCAGACTGACTCATTCATAGATAACTCTTTAAACTTGAGGCATGAGAGAAATCGCTTGAGGATTTTTAACACTGTACTAAAATACACATAGCTCCATGCAGTGAAAAAGTGCATCAACACAGCCCTTTTTTTTCCCTCATTAAAGCTTTATGTTTCATTTCCCCAAAGACATTTCTTGTCCTTCAATCTTTCACATCTTCAGAACGGGGACATTTCTGTGAGAGAGACTGAAGGGAACTCAAGCTTCTCTCCACAAATGAAAATATACATTTTGGTGGCAGGTTACTCACAGTGGCTGGATCCCTTGTTGATTCTTGATTTTTATTCATTTCTGAGTAGAGGATTCTGTGTCTAGAATGTTCCAGAATTTATATATTACACAAACAAATATACAATGCACAAGTAAGCTTAAAAACAGGGCACATAAACTTAAATAGCAAAAATCATTTTTTTTTATCTCTTTCCCTTTTTTGCCATTCATGAAATCTAGAAGTTTCTAGGCATGCCTTCCCTTCGCTGAAGTGAAAAGAGAACATTAGAGGAAATTGATAAAATAGGAAATGACATTACGAGTTGAAACAAGAATAGATTTTTATAGGACTAATGAAAGCATAGGTAATTTTCATTTAAGATTTTTAAGAACACTCAAGAAATACTCAGGTTACTAGTATTCAAATTATGATACAAAACTTAATAACTTAATAATATCCTTGAGAGTATCTATCAAAAATGTAGATGTGAAATCAACTTCTGAAGGTTTTGCTCCTCTGAATTATATTCAGTACTCAAGTAATTATGCACATTGTTCAAGATTGTGAGCCCGATCTAGGTCAAACTTCACATTTTACTAGACAGAATAGCTAATTTTCTTTCTGAGATTTTAACTGCTAGAGATATAAATCCCCATCCCCAGACCAGCAGATCTTAATAAACCAAGTTTTCTGTATAGCTTTTAAAGGTAATATTTTAGAAAATATTTTAAGTAATGTAAAGTTCAAAATGTTACTAAATTAATACTTTTTAAGTATTCTGAAAATCACGGTGTTGGAGTATGGTGGCACAATTAAATAAGAATTTGATTGACTGAATGATATAATATTTAAAGAAATTTCTTTTTATGGGTCACTCATGTTCTGGATACCTAACCTAAAGTATATATTTCTCCTACAAGGTGAATAAAATATAATAAAGATATACAAAGTGGAGTGCCTTGAAAACAAGTTTTTCGTGTCATTAGCATCTTATGCTTCACTACTTATATCTCTTCTTCAAACATTGTAAATTAATCTCACTCAAATACATCATCTTTCCCTAAAGTCATCCTTTTCATACTTCCATGCTTAATTCCTTCTCACATTCCTTTTAGTGATTTAATATGTTTTTATACCTCCAACCTCGCATACTACTTCCTGCTGATTAGGCCTCTATATAAAACAGGATATAATATATTTTGTTTGTGCAACAAATTTTAATTATTTCTCAACTTTTTAAAAGTGGTTCATCTGATCTTGGATTTCCTCTTACTCCAATCTACATATTGATCCACTCAACATATAGTTGTTGACATATACTGCATGGGGGACTGAGCCTCAACACTTGGATGTCACAAGATAAATATGAGTGTGTGGAGCTCAGAGTCTGGTGGAAGAAATATAAAAACATTCAGCCCATTATCTGGTAGAGTGACCCAGGCTACGATGATAGGGTTGAACAAGAGCCATAGGGAGGGACCCAAATCAGACTTTCTCTATCCTGATCAGAAAAAAATGATATATTGGTTTGCTTTCTAGTCTAAGGCTCTTGTCAGTAGGTAAAGCCAGGTGATAAAGCAAGAGATGAGGAATGAATGTTCCATGCCAAGAAGATTTTATACCAAGATAAATTATGGTGTATGAAGAATTGAGAGAGAGTGGCTGGATGGAATAGTAAAAGAAGAGATAAATACGAGATGAGACTGGAGATATGGGGACAGAGAAGATATCATTTGCTCTTACAGAGTTTGCATTTCTTATCTTCAACGCTAGGTATCTATAGCAAACTTAAGCTTGAAAGTAGTAACATTATCATATGTACAAATTTTAAAATTTAAAAATTCCACTTACCCAGCATATAGTAAATGGACTGGTACAGAGGAAGACTAAAAACAATTAGATGCTTATGTAGTTAGATCAACGTGGTGGTTAGATGTATACTTCAGTAAATTAGAAATGAGAAAATAAAGATTGTAGCAAATATGCACAAAATAAAGGAATATCTTGATGCAATAACAATGCCAAATTTTGGCGGGTATTGATGTAGAATGTAAGGAAAGTACAGAATCTAAACAGTGGTGGTGAACCTACAGCATGCATGTCACAGCAAACTGTCTGCATCATTTAAAGCTTTAGAAGGTTTTTACCACTGATCTAGAAAATATTAGTTTCCTTTTTGGTCATTTGGATGAGTGATTAATTGTACTCTTCACTAAGAATGAAGATGAAAGGGCTGGCCAGATAGCTGTGCAGACTAAATTGCCTGCTTAGGCAGAGTGCAGGGGCCAGATTCAATCCCCAGAGCAGAGTGCTGTGCCAGCCCCACACCCCAGGGCTCACTGAGACAGCGATTGAGACTGGGCCTGGTGGCACACATCTGTAATCCCAATGCTTGGGAGGCTAAAAACAGGAGGATCGCTATGAGTCCCATTTATGTGGTGAGACCCAGTAGAACCTGTAGACCCTGTACTAAATAAATTTTTAAAAAAGAATGAAGATGAAGATGGAGGATGAGATTGAAATTGGGGTGGGCATAATTCTGTTTGGTGCCATGAGCAACTCTTTCTTCAGCTTTCCATCAGTTTGGTGCTTGGGTTACAAAAATAAAGCATAAAAGTCCCTTTCTTCAATGAGTTTATGCTACAACATTACCATATATGTAAAATGAAGTTAACAAATATGTGACTTCTATGCACTTATGGTATTTGCATTTCTGAAAGTTACTTAGAAATAATTTCTAGAAAGAGAAATATAGATCTTACCATAACTAATGATTAATGAGGCTTTTACTTGGAAGTAGTAAAACACTTCAGCAGGCTTTTGAACATGAATTCTGGCATACTAAAAGAAAATTATTTTACTCTATGTACTCCTTGAGGATTCTTATGGAACAAAAATTCTGGCTTTCCCTCAGTTAACATCTGAAGACTCATCTAGGCCAGTGATGAACAATTGATTGTATTTAGCATTCCTTGGGGATATCAACTGGCACAGAGATAAGAGGGTGGCGGTAGCTGTTCATTACCATCACTGGCTTATGAAGGGGAAATCATGGATAAAACATCAGAGAGGACTGCAAAACCTACACTAGAACTGAATGTTAATGACTAATTGGAATCCATACAAAAGGAAGTCAGAAGTCAGCCTCAGGCAGGAGATAAAAGCTACATCCTGGGAGGAAAACATTTTGTGCTTGTGGTACAGGCTGAAGTTATCTTTCCTGATGGGATAAAGTAAAAAAAAAAAATACTAGGACTTTTGAGTCAGATGGATATGAGTTCAAGGTATAGCTGTAATGTTTTTGAGAAGAGTTGGCAGTTTGGACATCCATTAAACAGAGTCTCATTCATACAAGTTAGATATTAATTCCAATTTCATAGGGTGGTGAATGAGTTTTAAGTACCTAGTACAACATATGCAAAGCACCTAGGAAAGTGTTGATTATATAACTATCAATAAAAAGAAGCTCATTTTACTGGATTTCTGGGAAGACAGTGAAGTGTTGAATAGTAGAGAAATAGACTCTGAGCTTTAATGCCTATGGGGGAGAGTAAAGGGAGGAAACTCAATGCAGAAGAAGGAAGGGACAGTGGCACTTCCAACCTGAGCCCTGGCTCATGGCCTGGGAGAGATGGCTTGAGCCTACAGATGCATACAGATTACTAGCAACAGCAGAGGCCTCCACAGAGAAATGCACTAGTGGAATGGATAGTTAGATAAAGCAGACTGCAGTGGCCGCTGAATTACCACAACTCGGATGCTCCCAGGAGAGGGCAAGTTGCCATTTTGGAAAAGGGGGAACTGAGATGAGAACAGTTGTAGGCTAGTTGTATCTAGTTGCTCACAGTGGCTGGGTGTAGTGGAGTTGAGTTCAAATCCATAGGAGTTTGATTTGCCAAGTTTAAACTAGCAGTAGGCATATGGAATGCTGCTGGCTGAACCCACCTGAGTTCTAGCGTTACAGCCAGAAAACAGCCTGAACTTCGGTGAAGCTGAAAGTTCTGGCTTTCTGGCATTAAGCAGCATGGATCTGGGCTCTGTCTGCCCACTCTGTCTGCTATTAACAGTGGAAACACACCATGAAGTAGACGTTTCTTTTTTTTTCCTTGATTATTTGTTTGTGTTTTTATATGCATGTGAACATTGATTCTAGGGTTTCTTTTTGTTGGTGTTGCTTTGTTTCATCTTTTTATTTGTATCTTCTCTCTTTGCCTCCTGTCTTCTTCATTAGTTTCCAAAACTTGTGAAATTTTTTCTTCATCTCTTATTTCTATTCTCTTTTCTTCTATTTTTCTATCTGTCTCACTAACCCACTTAAAATTTGCCCCAGTGAGGCTAAACTTACCATATTGGCAGATATACCCTATATGTAAAATTTTCTGCTTGGTTTCATTTTTTTTATAAGATCATAAATTCAGTCCATACAGAATAATGAGGCAAATTAACAGTTATCATAGTTTGTCACTTTTTAGGCTGTATGTTGATGTTATTGATATCATTAATTGGAATACTTCAGCCAAAATGAAAATTTGTCTAGGTTATTTTTCCCAGTATGCCAAGACTGAGATTGCCTATGTGTCATAAACACTACTAGAGGTCAGTACCCAAATACCAAGGGTGAGACAAAATAAGCAGCAACTTCTCATCCTCAGAAGCCAGATACACCTAGAAGACCCCCTCTGAGGGATAGTCATTTCATAAAGGTTCAGATACTAAAAATAAAGGTATTTGTCATAAGCAATTTATGAACATCAAGGCAGGAATTAAACTAAAAATAACAGAAAATGAGAAGACATGGAAGTAAAATGCAACTGTAGACTTCCAGCTCAGCAAAAGCAAACCTAGGTGGAAATTAGATAGAACAAATTCAAAGTCACCCATCTGGGACTCTCTGACGTGGCAACAACTGAAATAGAAAAAACCATGGAAGACGTTCTAAAAAAACTAAAATCAAATAATTTTATGTTAACTAGAGAGATGGTGACTATACTGAAAGATATGAATGGATAATCTAGAATAGATGAAGAAAAGCTAGAGGTGTTTAGAAATATGATGGAACTTGCACAATAAGAACTGCAGTCCATGAAATAGAGTCAAACATATATCCAGAAGATTATAAAAAATTGTAAGCATATGCAGCACAATGAACCAATGTGAGAACAAAATACCAGATATAGAAGACAAAGTTGTGCTTAGCTGCTAGATGATACAAAGAAGAGTAACATAAGATTGTTCAGAGTCAATGATAGAATATGAGATAGTGAAAAAAACATAAAAATCTGTTCTATAAGTAATGGCAGAAAATTTTCCAAGCATTGAAAAAGGAAATTGATGTAGATGTGAACACAGCACACAGAACTCCAATTTACTAAGACAAAAAACTGTTTCAAGGGCCAGCCAAATAGCTCAGCAGATTAAAGTGGCTGGGCCAGGGTTCAATCCCCAAACCTGCCATGCCAGCCCCACCCCTGAGACACACTGAGCTGGTGATTGAGAATGGGTGTGGTGGTGTGTGACTGTAATCCCAGCTCTTGGGAGTCTGTAAACAGGTGGATCACTACAAGTCCAATCCAGTAGTGAGACCCTAAACACCCTGTAGACCCTTCCCTAAAATACAATAAATAAATAAATAATAAAGAGAGCTAGGAATAAAGTATTTCAAATGCAGAAAAAAAAGCAACCACAAGCCCAGGTTAATGTACCCTGAAAATTTATCTTTCAAAATCACTAGAGAAATCAGATGCTTCCATGACAAAGAACAACTGAGGAAATTCATGATCACCAAATCAGAGGGTATTTTAGAAAGAGCTAACAAAGACCACAATCCTGAGGACACTGGTAGAAATAAGCCACCAGGCCAAGCAAGCAAGTAGATAGAGGAGAAAGACAGGGAACCAGCCAAAGAAAAATAAGATGCCGATGATAAGCAAATATACATATCAGTTATAACCATCAATATATGTGGTCTCAATTCACCAATCAAAAGGGAACCAACTGATAGACTGAATCAAGAGACAAGTTCTGACAATATGTTGCATACAAGAAACACATTTAACTGAAAATGTAATCCACAAACTGAAAATCAAAGGATGGAAAATAGTACTTCATTAAACAGGAACCTAGAAAAAAAAAAAAAAAAAAAAACAAGGGTATCTAGGTTTTGGAACAAAGTGAATTTCAAGCCAAGATTGACCAAAAGAAAAAAGAAAGTGACATACTTGTGAAGGGAAAACTCCAAGAGGAAGAGATAACGTTCATAAATACTTATGCACCTAACACCAGGGCACCCAAATATATGAAACAAATATATAAATGTTATGGATATGAAAGATCAAATAAGCACTAATACAATTCTAATGGGGACTTTAATACTCCACTGTCAGAAGCACACAGTTCAACTAGACAAAAAGTCAACAAAGGCATATGAGAACATGAGTACATGAGAACTTTTGAGTACATAGTAGATGCCTATAGAGTGTTATACCACACAAGTCAGAGCACACTTCTCAGCTGCTCAAGAGATATCCTCCAAACTATATCCTCCACATACTGGTTCATGCTTAAGTAAATGTGATAAAATTGAAATTCTTCAGTATATATCATTAGACCATAGTGTAATAAAATCAGAAATAAATAGCCAAGGATATTGCATAAACTTCATGAACAATTGAAAGCTTAATAACATACTGCAGGGCAACCAATGGGTTACAGGTGAAATTAAAGAAGACATCAGACAGTTTCTATAAACCCATGATAATGACAACACAATACCAACACCTGGGGGCACAATAAAAATAGATGTATACAGGAAATTTATAGTGATGAATTTCCGTATCAGAAAAATAGAACAAGTTCAAATAAATAGACTAATGGTGAGCCCAAGCTTCTAGAAAAAGATGGGAAAGTAAAGTCCAAAGTTTGTGCCAGCAAGGAAATTATAAAGATAAGAACAGATATTAATGCAATGGAGACTAAGCAAAGGCTACAAATGACAAACCTTTACTTAACCTTATTGACAAAAAAGAAAAGAAAATCCTCGAATCCATAAAATTATGAATGAAAATACTGAAGTCACACAGATCATGCAGAAATTCAGTTCATCAATCCTTACTTCAAGAACCTGTATCCTAATAAGATAGAGAACACAAGAAATAGACAAATTCCTAGATATTTATGAATTACCTAATTGAATCAAGAAGATACAGGAATTTTAAATAATTGACCCAATATTGACCCAATATCAGTCAATAAATTTGAAGGTGCAATTTAAAAACCTACCAACAAAGAAAAGACCAGGTATTAATGGACTCACTGATGAATTCTTCAAGACATTTAGAGAAGATCATATAATCCTACTTTTCAAAGTGTTTAATGAAATCAAAAGTGAAGCCAGACTCCCAAGTTCATTCTTAAAGCAAGTTTTACCCTACTACCAAGACCAGATAATGGTTCAACCAAAAACCAAAAAACAAAAACAAACTGCAGGACAATATCCCTAATGAATATAGATGTAAAAATCCTCACTAGGACACTGGCAAGCAAAATTCAGCAAATTATCAAGAAAATTATGTACTGACCATGTTAGAGCCATCCCAAGCATGCAGGGATAGTTTAACATATTCAACTCAGGAAATGTAATGTATCATTTCAATAGTATAAAAGAAAAATTTCATATGATCATCTCAATAAATGACTATAAAGCATTCGTCAAAGCCCAACACTCATTTATGATAAGAAAATAAATGAACCCTACAGAAAATTTGATGAGATGGTCTTATCTCAACTTATTAAAAGCTATTTATGACAAACCAACAGCAATATCATATTAAAAAGACAAAAACTGAAATTTTTGCCCTAAACTCAGAAAGAAGACAAGGATGTACAATATTTTCATTCCTATTCAATAGTTATGGAAACATTAGCCAGAATAATTATAAAAGAGAAAAAAATAAAGAAATAAAGATAGGCATGGACCAAATTAAATTATCATTATTTGTGAATGACATGATAGTCTGTGTAGAAGACCACCCAAAATCCACCCAACTATCTCTAGATTAAAAATAAATTGAGGAGTATAGCTGGATAAAACATCAGTGATCACAACTCAGTAGCATTCCTGTCTATATACAATAAAAATTCATTGAGAGAGAAGATAAGGAAGTGATACCTTTTATCACAGCATCCAAAAGTTAAATATTTGTGAATAAATATAATAAAAAAGTAAAACAAAACACCTACACTGAAAACTATAGTACTCTGAAAATGGAGATTGAGGGAGATGTCAGAAAATGGAAATTTATCCATTTTAAAGGGGCAAGAATATGTGACATAGTGAAAAGATCCACATTCCCAAAGTTCTTACAGAATTAATGTAAGCCTGATCAAAATACCGATACCATAACTTGCCAAATTAAAAAAAAATCCCAAAACTTATTTAAGGCAGAGGAGCTCTATACTAGAGAAAATAATTCTGGGTAGCAAAGGTAAGGCGGGAGACAACATAACCCCTGAACTGAAATTATACTACAAAATCACAGTGATAAAAACTGCATGGTACTGGCAAAGCAAATGAATGAACGGACAGATGTGATGATCAATGGAACAGAGTATAAGATGCTGAAACATCTGCAAACACACTCAGCCACCTTATCTTCGAGAGAGGGCCAGAAACCTTCACTCGATGAAAGACGACTTCTTAGTAAATGGTCTGGAAAAAGTAGATTTCCTCATGCTGTATATTAAAATTACACCAATATTTTTCATCATATACTAAACTAAATTAAAACTGGATCTAAAATCTAAATATTAAAGACAACAATGTGCTGGGAGATAGAATAAATAAGAACTTTTAAAGACATATGTGTAGGCAGTGTTTATGAGAAAAACCCAATTGCACATGAAGTATCACAAAGATTTGACTTCTGGGATCCCATCTTATTAAAACGATTTCACACATCAAGAGAAATCTTCAGTACAGTGAAGAGACAATCCACAGAATGGGAACAAATTTTTGCCAGCTGCTCCGAAGGCAAAGGACTAATATCCAAAGTATATAAACAACTCAAAGAAATCAGACCCCCTATTGTAAAAGCCCAATTCAAAAATGAGAATCTGAAATGAGTAGCTACTTCTCAGGTAAAGAAGTATAGATGGCAACTAAATATATGAAAAAGGTTTATAAAAAAATAGTGACATTCCAGATTACTCCAGAAAGAATGAAAATTATAAAGAAACCAACCAATAACACATTCTGGAAGAGTTATGAGGAAAAAGGAGCCCTTCTCCATTTTCGATAGAAGTGTAGAATGGTGAAATCACTACTGAAATCAGAGTGACAATTCTTTTTTTTTAACTTATATATTTTGTACAGGGTCTCTCTACACAGCTCAGACTGGTAATGATCATCCTGTTTTCAGCCTCTCCAGCGCTGAAAATATGGGCGTGCACCACCACGCGCGGATTCTGTCACCAGTTGAGAGAGACAGGGGGCAGGACTGGCACAGAATGTGGTCATGGGGCAAAGTGACAATTCTTTTTTTTGTAATTTTTAGATAAGGGTCTACATGGTGTTTAGGGTCTCACTACTAGAACAGACTTGTAGTGATCCGCCTGTTTATAGCCTCCCAAGAGCTGGGATTACAGGCACGCGCCACCGTGCCCAATCTCAATTGCTGTCTCCGTGCGCCCCAGAGGTGGGGCCGGCATGGCAGGCCTTGGGATCAGACCCCTGGCCCCTCAGCCTGCTTGTAAGCACTTTAGTCTGCTGAGCTATTTGGCTGGCCCAGAGTGACAATTCTTAAAACACTGAAACTAGAGTTTACATTTGATTCAGCTATCCCAATCTCGGAATTTTCCTTAATTAATAGAATACATCATACCACAGGAATACATGAGAACACATTGTTTAAAGTAGCACAGTTTCAAATAGCTGTATCTTGAAAAGAGGCCAAATTTCTATCAATCAGTCAATGGATAAAGGTGTGGGTTTATTTTCTATATACTGGAGTACCACTCTGCCATCAAGAAAGGTAAACTTGAAACATTTATAGTTAAATGGATGGACCCTGAGACATATTCTTAAGTAAAATAAATTAAACCACATGTTTAAACTCCACATTTTTTTCTCTGATATGAAAAACTAAAGGTGTAAATAAAGATTAAAATGGATTGGGGCCAGCAAGATAGCTCAGCAGTCTAAAGCCCCTGCTTAGGCAAGCTTAGGCAACCACATAGACAGTGGTTCAATCCCTGGTACCACGTACTATGCCAACCCCGCCCACAGGGCAGGCTGAGCCAGTCACAAAAAGAAGGATTAAAATATATAGTAAGTAATGGGAATTGTAAAGAAAAAATTTAAATGGGAAGGAAAGAGAGGGAGGAAATAAGAAAAGAGGCAACAAGAGAAAAAAGATGATTCGACTCAGGACTGGCCTGTGAATGGGACTGCCTAGGGCCCACCAGATCCTCATTCAACCCAGAACCCAGTCCCCTCATGTGAGTAGGGCAGTGCAGAGGCCTCCAGATCCTCACTATAGCCGGCATCGGGGCCAGTCCTGTGTGTGGAACTTCATCCATCAGATAGCCCTTGTGTGGAACTCTGAGGCAGAACTCCCTGCACAGAAACTAGAGGCAAGATCCACCCAGCTCTTCCAGGAGCAGAACATTTTGTGAGTGGCACAGAAGGTTCACTTCCAAGGGCTTCAGTTCAGCAGGAAGAAGTGGAGCACAGCAGCCAGACCTAAGCCACACCCATCTGGATGAGCTTGAACTTGGTAGATCTGGACCCAGTGCTGGTACCAAAGCTCCACCCCAAAGGTCAGAAGACAGTGCTATACAGAATGACAAAGAGAAGGAGCAAAATGCATTCTCAGGCCCTGAGCCTAATCGGAACAAATGCAGGAGACAATAGTATAGAAGAAATTGGAAAGTACACACCTAAAATCTCTGAAATACTAGCATTTGAAGTAAAGAAACAACTGCAGGAAAGTATAGATGAAATCAGATTAGAAATAATTTCTGAAGTAAAAAAAAGAAGACAACTATACAATTAAAGAAATACTAAGTGCTTCTAAAGAAGGCACTGATAAAATATAAAGCAAAGTATAAAAATGATGAAATCCTTGAATGAGCAATATAGGAAAGAAATAGAAAGCATGGTGCCAGGGAGATAACTCAATACAATAAGCACTTGCCTGGCAAATGCAAGCACCTGAGTTCAATCCCAGTTCCAAAAAAAAAAGAAAAAAAGAAAGAAAGAAAGAAAGAAAGAAAGAAAGAAAGAAAGAAAGAAAGAAAGAA
>NW_004524811.1:1554915-1557656 GCF_000260255.1 Octodon degus
AGAAAGAAAGAAAGAAAGAAAGAAAGAAAGAAAGAAAGAAAGAAAAGAAATAGAATGCATGAAGCAGATTCAAAGTGCTATACAGGAAATTAAAACCTCAATCACAAGCTGACAAAACTATTTGAACGAAAGTGAAAATCGACTTTCAGACCTGGAAGACACCATTGCAGTTAGTGAAAAAGTAAGAAAAGATCTCTTAAAAGCAACTAGGGTGGGAGCTGGGGAGATGGCTCAGTAGAATAAGCATTTCCCTGGCAGCACAAGGGCCTGAGTTCAATCCCCAGTACCACACACACACACACACACACACACACACACACACACACACAAAAGAAAATTAGGATGCAGGAAAAAATAATTCAACATCTGCAAGATGATGCAAAGATGAAATTGGCATGAAGAACTGAAGTCTAGGTTGAGCTTAACCACTGACTTGTCAAGTATTATGGTAATTCAACTCCACTTTGGGAGAGATCTTTGAAGCAAATGTACATACCTTAGACTACAAATATTTTGGCAATTTTGCTGGATTTTTGGCTTATTTTGTAAATATGTTTTAAAACTTCCTGTGAATTTCAATTTCAAGATTCTAACAAAATATTTGAGAAGTGTTAATTTCCAATGTATTGACATTCTGATACCTAACAAGTTGTTAAACCACCTTTAAATCTCTGTAGTGACATGTAATAATGTAATGAGTTGATATCCACTATGATCTACTTAAATGTTTCAACTTCATATTCTTCCTTTTTCTTGACATGGTACTTGAGTTGCATTTCCCTCCAAAAACTTTGTTCTGATACAATAAGTTTTTATGAAAATCTAAAAAAACGACTAATGGCATGAATGAGAAAGAAGGAGTCAACACAAATGATATAGAAAGAATATGGATGAAAGTAATATCAGAAAACTTCCCAAATATGGGGAAACAATCTGACATTCAGGTAAACAAAGCATATCAAACTCCAAATAGCATCAACTCAATTAAAATTACACCCAGACATATAATAATCAAGATCCCATAAATTTAGCACAGGAACAGTATATTAAAGCTGCTAGAGAAAAGAAACAGATCACATTTAAAGGTAAACCCATCAGAATAATGGCAGACTTCTCTTTACAAACTATTAGGTCAAGCAGAGCATACTTCAAGTCTTGCAAGAAAACACAAATCAGACTCATATACCCTGCAAAACTCTCAAATATAATGGAGAAGGGAAATACTTCCATGACAAAGAACAACTAAAGAATTTCATGATGACAAACCCAACCCTACATAGACTACTAAAAGTTATTCTACAGAGGGATCAAAATGACCACAACTCCATGAATGAGAATGGAAGGAACCCACTAAATAGGGCAAACAATTAAACATAGGAGAAAAAGAGGTATACAACAGCACTCTTTCAAATATTCTTTTGTATGCAGCAGCAAAATATTTCCATCAGCATATTCTACAAATGGACTTCTCTTGCACCGTACGGGGCATGATTCTGTCCAGGTCTACAGGGTTGATATCAAGCAAATAGCAGTAGCTCAGTTCCACAAGTGACACCTGGCCACCAGTAAGTGTCATGGACACTGTTCATGTCCACGACATACTAGACTAGAACTTTGTATGATATCTTATCCCCAAACTGTTAGACATGCTGATCATATATTTGCCATTCCAGTGTTTTTGTTATGGTTTATTCTTAGTAATTCTTTACTATGATGAAAACTTTTTCTTAGTTGATAATTTTGTATATATTAACCTATTCAAATACTATGTGAATACTCTGAGTTGTTTTATTTTCTCCTAGTGTTAGAAACTTTAAAAGTGTATTTCTATTTTCCATTGACTTTATATCACTTCTTCCTTGTCTTTCACACACACACACACACACACACACACACACACACACACACATAATAGATGGAGAAACTGGAAAGCTATTGTGAATAGGAAGGGAAGATGGCAGAAGCAAGAGGAAGAGAGTGGTAAAGAAAGAATCAAGATACATATTACGCAGGTTCAAATTCACTATGAGGAGTGTCATCATTATGAGCATCTAAAATGTACCAATTAAGTTAATTAAAAATGAAAATTAACCCTCACTTTGTTAGCACACATAGTAAGAAATTAGTTTATTTTCCTAAAAAAATAAAGTAATTTTATACTTTTAGGGCTATTCCATAAAGTCAATTATTCTCTCTCTTTTTTAGTCTTGCTAATGGTATTCTTGTCTGTTGACACATAAAGCAATTGAATTTCTGAGTATTGGGAGGTTTGCTCCAAGATCACAGGACTAATAAGCAATGGGTCTTTAACTGTATACCTAATCTCCTAATTTGTAATGCCATAGCTCATTATCACACTGAAGGTCAATTTTGGCAACTACTTAGTTGAAATATCAGGGTTTTTTTTTAGTATAAATACTAGCGTGGAGATTGTATTCCTAATTGGGGCTAGTCTTTATCTTTAATGCACTTAGGTATAAGTTGACAGAGGCAATGAAGACTGTGAATTTTCATCAGAGAAAAATTTAGTTTATCAGGATTATTAGTTGTAAAATATTAAAACATTTTATCCTCTAATCTTTTTATTCCCCCAGCAATTTCTCCTCTCTCTTTCTTTCTCTCAATCTCTCTCTCTTTCTCTTTCTCTCCCTCTCTCTCTCTGTCTCTGTCTCTGTCTGCCTCTCTGTCACTCTGTCTCTCTCTGTCTCTCTCTCTGTCACTCTCTCTCTGTCTCTCTGTCT
>NW_004524811.1:1557761-1595716 GCF_000260255.1 Octodon degus
GTAATTTTAAGGTAAACAGTACCAAGGTCTTTCTCCCCAGTAAATTCTTCACAAATACTTATAAGCAGACTCAAAAATCAAAAGAAGTTGGAACAGATGCCCAGTGAGTGTGAACCACAGGTGGACATCCAGGCACAGCTTATGCAGCCCAGTGGCTCCCTAAACCCCACTTTACAGTCACACTGGATACTCTTTACTCATTTGGCTTGAGCTGAACATTAGGATATAATCATTCCAAGGGAGCAACCTATGATTTTGTCTTTATTTACTTTAGCAAGTTATCATATTAAGCTCCAGAGCATAGCTTCATAAAAACAGGAGATGCAATAAAGCACCAGCAGTGCTGACACATGCACACATTTCGGTGCTTATCTTGTACTGCAGCTTGTGTGTGCATAGCAACCCAGGAAAGCCAGCCTCCCTCAGGGTGAGCTAAGCCAAGCAGAGATAAGATAAGGAAGATACATGGGAGTATATACATACCCTTCAGCAGCAATAAATATCTGGAAGCTAATAGCCACCACTTTGCACTTCCCTTACAATTGCAGAGGCCAAAGATAACTTGTTTTAATCCCATGATGTCTCAATAAATTTAGCATTAAAATATTTTTTAAGCTTTTATCCTGATGTTTACATTTTTTGGTGGACTTTCTCTCCAAAGCAACATTTTTAATAAGAAAAATCCAAAACAATTTCAATTACCATAAATAAGACAATAATTGAATAATTTATATTATATTCCTATGATATGCATAGCCATTAAATAGAGTAAATTATGTTTCTTCCCACTGATTTCACAGGACTTTTATTTTGAGTCATTTAAAAAAAGAACAACAGGTGGACTACAGGCTCGGGCTCCCCTCCTGTTCCTCTCAGACAGGAGCTTTCTTTCCCTCAATAAATATATTCGGCTCATAAAAAATGGTAACATAGGTGAATATAAGGATTTTTTAAAAATATTGACCAATGTTTTCTCTATATAATTTACAAGTGTGAGCAAGCATGTAGAATGTCATGCACTGAGGTGTTAATTCTTTTGTAAGAAAAACTAGGGTGGAGGAGGAAAGATGATCAGTAGCAAATATAAAGATGATAAAATAAATGGCTTGGGGGAAAATTAATGACAAATGTGATGAAAGGCAATATCTGTACAGTGATTTTTTTAAGCAGAAAGAAAAAAGAAAATTACCACAATCTGGCTGGTGATTACCTCTGAATAGAAAATTTTATACAACATGAAACAATGCCGAGAGAAAAAGGAAGGGGGGGGGGCAGAAGGTAATGATGACAACAGTGACATTTGAGGACCAGGATTTATTTGGCTATTTATTTTGAGTGTTCTCAGGGGCTTCCCACAGACCTTAATCAAGAGTCCCTTAAGAATGGCAATTCAGTGACTATTTGACTAAGATCTGGGGTTTTGAACATGCCCAGCATATTCCTTTATGGGAAGATAATAAAAGCTCTACTAGCTACCAGACCTTCTTGGTCCTTGAGAAGGACATTATTATGTCTCATACCAACTCCAGTCTTAGTCACCTTATTGATGAGACACAATACACAACACACACCACTTAAGAGAGGAGATGTTTATTTTGCCTTACAGTTTTAGAAGTTTCAGTCCATGGTATGCAGCGCCCAAGCAGAGAAATGGCATGATAGAAAGCATGCGCCTGGGGAAAACTGCTCATTATTTAGCTGCCAGGAAGTAGTGGAGAGAGAAGGAAGGCACTGGGGAGAGAGACACTCCCTGCTGGGTCACTGCTCCGGTAGCCCTCCTCTTCCAACCACTTTCTACCTCAGAGTAAGGTTATGTCACCTTCATGATCCATTTGCCTTTCAAAAGCCCCACCTATAAGCACATACAGCTTTGGCAGGAGCATTCTCCATCAAAACCATAACTTCTCCTGCTGGCCTGTGAATTTTAAGAATTCCAAAATCCTTACTGTCCAAAAAACAGTAACAGACAGAAAATTCTTGCTATATATTGCTTCTTCTTAAGCTCTGTATATGTCATAAGATCACATACCACAAGAGAAAACCTCTTTATTTGGCTTGAAAATGATGCATGGTAAGTGCTTGCCTGGCAAACGCAAGATCGAGTTCAATCCCCAGTACTTTGCTCCCCAGCACTGCATGCTGCCACACCAGTCCCCAGAACTGGGCTTGGTGCCACATACCCGTAATCCTAGCACTCGGAAGCTGAGACTGGAGGATCGTTACTAGTCCGAACTCCATAGTGAGATATTGTATCATTTAAAAAATTAATTTAAAGTATTAAAAAATGATGCATGGCTTTTTTTCATATCTTCTGAGTAGTGTGGGTTATAGAGTTTTGATTTAATGCTGTCTCTCAAATTCATTGTCAGTGTAGTTGACATAAAAACTAGCTTGGCTTCTATGTGATAATGGTATCATATATTGATTACTATTCTGGTCATATATTAGTAGGTCAGCTAAGGACATTCAGCCAAAACATTCTGAATATTCCACCAAATTTCCCATGTATCTTATTTTATTTTTGTTCTTATTGCAATATTGGGGAAAGTAGAAACAGCAATATTATACAAATCCTCTGGAACTTACAAATTTAAAAAAGTCCTAGTGTGTCATATATAATTACATCATTTTTAATGTATTTGAAGTTTATGAGCCATTCTCTGATGAATAAATCATGAACCTAATATTTGGTTACTTTGAATATTGACTAACTTGTGAATGAACTTCCAAATTTTACTGATTAGACATTCATTTTAAATCTTTTCTATAATTTTATACTTCCAAACTGATGAAAGTTACTGCTGAAAAATATCAAAGAACTTTCATTTCATGTAACTTAAAATGTTTGTTAATATTTTATATAGAATCACTATTAATTCATCCTACAGAGTTTCTTTTAAAGTCTATATACTTTTATTAACTCCAGAAATTTATTAGTTCTTTATTTTAACAGAAATTATAGATCCATTAGTCTGAGTTGTAGGGTGTGAAAGTTCTTGATTATTATTTTAGATACCCAAAAGTCTTCCCAAATTCTATTTAAGGATAAGAAATTTTTCAGCAAATTACACTACAATAAGATGACTTTAGACTAACATGCTTTGTGCCAATATAAAGTCCCTAAATACACAGGATGACTTAATTCATATTCCACTATGGACTGTGACAAAGCACAGGAACTTTTGCCCTTGAGTAGCTCTGCATCTATTGGGACTGAAAAAATCATCACAAAACTACATAGCAAGTGCTGTACACAGCAGGAAAAGTGTTGAATGAGTTCAAACAAGTGACTGACTAGTTCTGGAATCGAATTTCCCATTTGTGCTATCCTCTTCTGAAATTAGACTGTCTCCATGGTAGCTGATGACCCACACAGCTGTGCTTCCCTAAGCCCTCTCTTTCCTGTATCCTGATTCATCGCTACCCACTTGGCACCTCTACCTAGATATACTACTGACACCACAACACAAAGTCACCCAAAATAACTTGGCCAGGGTTAGCATCAAGTCTTCAGCTGTTTTTTTTTTTTTTTTTTTTTTTTGTGGTAACCCAGCAGGGCTGAGGAGATAGCTCAGGGGTATAAGCACCTGCCTGGCAAGTGCTGGGTCTTGAGTTTGATCCCAAGGTACTGCAAGAAAAAGAAATCATAGAGCTTATTGTAACCCACCTATGTACTTCATTCAGAAAGGGGGTGATTGTGCTTGATGTATCCTTCTACTTTGCTGTCCATTTTGAAAGTTATCAAATGCTGCCTTCAATATTGCATACATTCTTCCCCTCTGTTTTCCCTTGAGTGTTGTGCTAAGCCAACTCTGACTCTTTATTCACTAGGTTACTGTAAAATCTTGTTAAACTGACATTGTACTGCTTAATAATTTTGTCTCCTTAAGATAGATGTAAATGAATGAAAGAACCACTATGAGTTCAAATACATACAGTGTAGGGAACTTCAAGAGGATAACAGGTTACAAATTTTATTTTGAGACAGAGCCTCACTAATTTGGCCTCTAAATTATGATCTTCCTGCCTCAGCTTCTTGAGTAGCTAAAACTGCAGTTATAATGTTTGGGCTCTGGCTACAAGATCTTTGACTCAGAAGTTTCTAAAAAGATTTTCTTGCTTCAGGTCAAACATTTTAATATGTATTACCAAAGACTCAACTCTAATTATTTGAGCTCATGGTTATTGATACTGTAGCATATAAATAACAGTTTCTGAGTAAAACATAAATTATGAACTATTTTAAGACAGTGGATTCAATGGCTACAAGTGAATTTTTATGTTTTTAAGGAAAATGAATCTTTCTAGTGTCTAGGCCAGTGACAGAGAAACTTTTAGAGCTTTCAATGATAGCAAACATCCCACTGCGGCATATGTGCCATAGGTTCCCCACCTCTAGTCTAGACTACTCCTGTTTTAGTGCAGTCACAGTTTTATGAGCCTCACAGTCCATTCCACTGGAAAAGAAGCACATGCTAGTGTTTGGTGTGTCATATGTGGTACCATGCGATTTCTGATATTTCTTGTCAGGTTTAGAGCCATAATTTGAAACATTTTTTTTCAACAAATGGGTCAATTAATTCCAACATTTTTCAAAACACATGACTGACAAAAAATATGACTACACAGATGGACAAGCCAAATGTGGCTTTTCAGGGTGCGACAAAGGTAAAAGAAGACTATGTTCTCTGAGTCACACACTGAGCTACTGTTGGTGAGAAACACAAAGAAATTCTAATGATGGTAATAAAGAATATTTAAGATTTTTGGGTGTCAGATCCCTCACAGTGCTTCTCTTTCCTCAACTCAGGGGAGTGGCTACCGTGATAATTTGAGCTTTTCTTGGTCCTTAGTATGTATAATTATTGCTTCTGAAATCCAGATATATACATATGTGATGATCAACATCATTATTATGGCTTTTTATTTGGAAGAAATAAATGTTACTTCAACTTAGCCCAAGAAAAGTGAGGCTAGATGTAGTGATACAAACGATCATAAAGAGCTGAAGTGATGAACATGTCCAGACTTCAAAAGAACTAGAAATAAAAATTAGTAGAGAATGCATGATCTTGAACTTCAACACTCATTCTCTATTAGTCAACTCTGCATCCTGGGGTCATTCTCTGCATATTTATATATTGTCATTCTATATTTTTATTCCTAGTGTCTCTTTTCATGCAACCTCATAATAGTAATTCCACCCTGGTTCTGTGTCATGATATTCATGCTTGCAGCTATGGTCTCATATTCCTTGCCCAGTAGCAAATTCCTCTGAGAGGCCTACAACTGGTCCATCTCATTGTTGTTTGCTTGTTTGCTTGCTTTGAATGTGTTTTGTGTAAAGTGCTTGCCTGGGGGCTAACTGCTCTTGAATCAGTCATCTACTCTCCATTCTCAAATTTACAGAAGAGCAGTGGTGTCCTGTGATGTGGAACATGGTCATGCTCCATCAGTGGGGACACAGCAGGAAACTTCCATTATGGCAGGGTCTAGAGGAATGGGAGGGAAAGATGCACAGCTATACTACGATCATCCTCTTGAGGAAAGTAAACTTAGCTTTAGAAAAAAAAATAAAGAAAAGATTTAAAAGCCCAAGTAAAATTTTACAGGGAAGGGCATTTGTACTTGAGTCTTCTTGTAATGTATGTTAAAACATATAAAAATGTGACATAAATGCAAGTCAAAGGTTTGGAACACACACACACACACACACACACTCTTTCTTGAGAATGCCTTGTAGGTGGAATTATTTATGTGATTACTTTAGTTGTATACAATATTACTCAATATTGAAGCAACATACAGTCTCTTTGCTGATATCATCTGAGACATATGCTGAAACAAAGGCAAGTAATAAGAGATTCACTTTCCCAGTCTTCTTTGTGCTTATTCTGGAAAAAATATGTATTTGCTTGTAACACACAAATGTTTTTCCTTATTTCGATGGAAAATAATTAATAACAGTAAAATAGCAATTACCGTCTTCTGTCAGTATTCCCTATGGATTTCATGTAGTTTTCAGGAATGCCCTGAATGCTTAGAATAAACATGTTTCATCATATGTCGTGGCAAGAGATTTTATACTGCTGTACTCATATTAAAGAGAAAGACCATTTCACGGAAAGCAGGAGTTCTCAAACTTGTCTTTGACAAGGAGCCAGAGTTTCTCCACCAGGGCTTCTGAACCAGCAGCTCCTTGTGGAGGGCCTGTGCTGCCCACTGCTCTGCGCTAAGGATCATCCCAGGTCTCTACTCCCTCATGCCAGCAGCTTGCTATCTCTGCTTCAGTGAAGACAGTCAGAACTACCTCCAGACACTACTAAATGTACACTGGGAGGCAAAATTCCTTGAGTAAACCTAGAAATCAGAAATGATTGTCATCTTCATATTGCAAATGAATAATATTTACTTAATATCATATTCTTGAAATTTTACTTATATTTAGATTTTAAGACACTATTCTTTTGGAGTTTGAGTACTACCAATTTGATATTCTCTTACTTGCCTTTCCTCAGTGAAACAACTTCTGACATGCCTGAATTAGCCTGACCAATTTCATTAGCAAATCTCACACCCACTAATCCTATTAATTTGCCTCTTGTCAAAGAATCCCCTATGGTCCATAGTGTCTAAAATGTCACATTTCTTCTCAAGGAGTTGCTTGTACACTTGAAAAAGCTGACAGAATGCTTGAAGTCCTCGAGGTGCATAACTCCAAATAAACTGCTTTCAGTACTCTTGGCTAAATAGCCAAATTTCATCCCAGCCCTTCTATCCTCTTTAAAGTGCTTATACTTCACATTGTAGAAACAAATACAGCAATTTTAAAACCTGTATTGTGCACTTAAAGGGGAATATAAAGAGCTGGTGAGACATCTCAGTGGACTAAGTGCCTGCTTAGGTAAGTGAAAGGACCTAAGCTGGATGCCTGGCACCACATGCCACACTGGCCCTGCCCTTGGGGGGCACATGGGGTCTGCAAGACCAGGCATGGTGGCACACACCTGTAACCCAGAGCTGGGGAGGCAGAAAACAGGAGGATCACTATGAGTCCAATCGTGTAGTGGGACCCTGTACCAAATACATAAAATAAATACATTAAAAATAAAAGGGAATACATCAAAATGAAACCATAAGCTGTATTATATTCAGGTGTTACTATTAACATTTTTATTAAAGTACAGACAGGGGAGTAATTTATTTAAAACAGGAAATAGATACTCTGACATGTAAGTCATACATTCACAGTCCTCGGGTATTAGCCCACATCAAAAAGTTGATATGAGGGTAAAGGTGGGAGCGGATAGGAGAGGCTGTGAGGATCACGACGGAGCACATTCCAGGACAGGTTGTTCCCACACATGCTGCATACTATGTACAGCAGGGAAAGGAGTCATTGCTTTATTTTAGGCTTTTCTATAATATTCTTTATTATTATTGCAGTTATCTTCTAGACAATTTTGTTAGAGTAATAAATTGTGTATATTCTTATTTCCACTTACTATACGATCAAGTTCTAGATTAGATGACTACTAGAAAGACATAAGAAATACAGGTATAAAGTGTATCTGTCTATGTCAATCACTTCTAGAAGGACTACAGCAGCATGTATATACTTTTACTGGGTTATCTTTCATTGAAAATGGGTTAATAATACTGCTTTAATTTAGAATGATGACATAATTTCTATTCAGTATTTATTTAAAACATATGTTGTACATCTTGTACATTTTACCATATGCATATAGTTCTTTTTTTTTCCATAGGAAACAACAGTTTTTGAAGAGGTCACATTTATGTGTTTCCACTCCTATTGTTTACTTATTGCAAACTATGCTTCAATTACAGCGCTTATTATTAACTTACTATGTTACATGTTTTGAATTGACAAATGAAGTGTATCTTTATCATGTATAATGTGAACTTTTGAAATAAATATATATTATGTAGTGGCTAAAGTGAAATAATTAAAATAGATGTTGTTTCACATACTTATTTTCATTTTTTGTGCAGTGAGAACATTTGTAATCTACATTTTCAGCCATATCGCCCTCTGTACATACATTAAAACTTTAGTTATTGGGAGCAGTTGCCGAGTGAGGATTTTCTAGGTGGCATCACTGTGAGGGAATCCTCTGTGGCTCTTACTGGAATGAGAATGCTGAGGAAGAGCCGCTGGATGGCAGGAATGCTTGTTGTATTGTTGAATGAATCTATTGCCATGACAAAGTTTACAGTATCATGATTTTAGCTAGCTACGATTTCTTTTCACATCGACTGAAGCACAGACAAGTACCAAACACCAAGGCTTAAAAGTGATCACACAGTTGCTTGTTCTCATGGCCAACAGAGGCTATCTGCTTACAAACTCTTTCATAAACATCTCATTAAAAATAACAACTATCATAAAAGCAAATACATATTTTCCAAGTATTCAGAAGTATAATATTAATGTTTTCATAGCATTGACAATTTTGAATGTGTATTATTTTTCAGTAGATTATGAGCTTTTAAAGTAACTTAATTTTAATTTTCTTTATTGATGCTGAATAAATTAGTAAATTATCATTTTTTGCATTTCAGAAATAAAGCATTTATAATATAAGGGGTTATGTTAGTTGACTATAGTTACATGTTGACCTACAGTATAAGCTCTACTTGTATTAGAGCTTAAAACCAAGGTATGTTAGAAGTTAAAAATCTATTCATTTTCTTCCATGAAAGGTATGATGCTCAGGCCAGTCAGATAGCTCATCAGACTAAAGCACCTGTGTAGGCAGAGTGCAGGGACAAGGGTTGAACCCCCGGCACAACATGCTGTGCCAGCCCCGCCCCCAGGGCGCAGTGAGAGATAGTCTGAGACTGGGCGTGGTGGCATGCACCTATAATCCCAGAGCTTGGAAGGCTGAAAACAGGAGGATCACTACGAGTCCAATCTGTGTAGTGAGACCCTGTACTAAAATACATTAAAAAAAGAAGGTATGATTTTAAGAATTTCAAAAGGATGGTAGCAGCTAAAAGAGGACATATTAAGACTGTGGAACTCTCTCTTTTTCGATACATAGATAAATAGCTATATACACATATATATTCACATATTATGTGATTGAAGGTAAGTCACAATAAGGTTTTAGAACTTTTTTTTAAAGAAATCATGTGGGATTAACAATGAGGAGTGAATATACTTGCCATTGAACAAGAAATAATACTTTTCAATTATTGAAATATATTTTCTCAATAAATAGTGTAAATGTTATTGCCTAAAATATTTAAAAGAACTAGAATCCATTCTCCAGAATGAATACTGGATATTATGCCTTCAATTGTTTTAGATCTCCATGGATACTCATTGGAGAATCAACATGGGGTACAGTTTGCCTAAATCTAAGGCATGATCTGAGTCAGTGATTTATACCCCATGTGCAGGCACAGATGCTGTGCAGGAGTAATGTCGTATTTTCTTGTTAGTTACTAAGGCATTCATAAAGTTACTATGACATATCCTTTCTTTAAGGAAAAGAAAGAAGTTTCTGTTTTTATTATGTTGGGATCCATATCTTGAGAAATTTATGTTTTACTGCTACCAATTTATTTTCTTTCAATTAATAGTTATACTTTGAATTAATAGAGTTCTTTTAAAACAGACAATTAAAGCACTGAGACCATAACTGTTATCTCTTTGCTGTAACTTGACCCATTTACTGAACCCAAATCTTTCTGTTGCTCACTGCGAGGGAAAACGTGGTTAGAATGAAAAGTTCAGAGGAATGTCCTCGGTGTAAACTTCCGCAGAAGATGAGAAAACCCTTTGAAGTATCTAATTGTGAATTTCAGCCAATTCCTAAACAAAGTAGGAATGACTTACATAAATAATTGAAAATTTGTCTTTGATGTCATTCTTCAAACTAAATAAACCTTTCTACCTAGCATGTGCTGTATCTACTTTTCAGAATCCAGAGACAAGTTGCAATTCACTAAAATGATCCAAATAGCAGCAACTGATTGTGTTCCTGAGTTGACATTGCAGTATTCATTCAAAAAGCATTTGATGTTGAAAAATAGCCTTTCTTAAGTGCACCTACTTTTACTATTAAGTATCAAATGTTCTTCTCCAGAACAAAACTATTTGAATAATTTCCAGAGTGAATTTTTTTAAGCCTAGATCTCTTTATGACTTTTCTATGATATCATTATCCTAGTTTCCAACCGTAAAGTTGAATTTCATGCATTTGTTTTATATCGGTGAAAATGCTGTACATATGCTCAAGTATTGCTGCCCATTGGTTTTCCTATATCTGGAGGTACAAATTTCAATATATCCGAATACATATATTCCTCAGAGACATCAGGAGGGTGGGTCTCTAGGTATGCATAATATCACATGCTATCCAGTTCTTAACAAAGGACCTTAGATAATGATACTAAAATTCTTTTTCGGCTTTCTTTATTTCATAGGACTATACACTTACCATGTACTTCCAGCAGTCTTGGAAAGACAAAAGGCTTTCTTATTCTGGAATCCCACTAAACCTCACCTTAGACAACAGAGTAGCTGACCAACTGTGGGTACCAGACACCTACTTTCTGAATGACAAGAAGTCGTTTGTGCATGGGGTCACTGTGAAAAATCGAATGATCCGACTGCATCCAGATGGAACGGTTCTCTACGGACTCCGGTAAATCACTTCATATTGCATGTTGTAATTTTGTTGTTGTTATTTCCATTCCTACTTTTGGAAGTGGACAGAGGGGAAAGAAACAAGTATGAAATGCTCTCATCTGCATAATATCCTGTATTAAGAGTTAGAAAATCTCTTTTTCAATCATTTAAACTCAGTGTATCTGCATTTGTCCATCAACGCAAATGAACATTTTGTCCTGACCATCAAACTATAAAGTAGCAAGAAAATTTGTTCTTACCAGACAGAATTCATATCTAACTTGTTCTAGAAGTTATATCGCTTATAGTTAATTGCTTGTTTTTCTCAGAGCCACCCAGAATGACATACATGGTGTGTTCTGTTGAGTATAGCTACTTAGAAGAAATGAGAAAATAATTTATATCAACTTTGAGAAGATTCACAGTATTTTTATTTTTAAATTTCATATTTTTGTATTGTAGCTTTCATATTTAGAATTAGGTACACATTAAATTGATTTTTGTGATATACGGAGGTCATTTTTCCCCAACTATCCAGTTACCTGTGTATCATTTATTGCAGTTTTCCTTTGCCATTGGATTATATTGGTGGCTTTGATGGTATTTGTACAGGTTGATTTCAAGAATTCTATTCCGCTCCATTGTTGTATTAGTTGTTATTAGGCAGGGTACCTGCATTGTAATTATAGTTCCCCAATGTCAGTCATGAAGTCAAGGAATATAAGTCCTCTAACTTTGTGTTTATTTTGCAAAATTTATTTGGATATTCAAGGTCTTTTGCTCTCCTTATATTTTTTAGAATTAACTTCTCAACCTCTACCAGATAAAAGTCTGCTGGGGCTATAATTAAAATATATTGAATTTATAAATCAGTTGGTAAGAATTGAAATCATAAAGTTATCTAATCCAAAAGCATGAATTATTTAAGTTATCTTTAATTTATACTAGCAATGTTTTATGACATAGTTCTTTTCTCTGTTTTGTTTAGGAAAAATCTGTCAAAAGGAAATATGATATATTTCTGGAGGTCTATTATTAATCTACTTATGGTTAAGGGCTTATTAAAATTTCCAAGCTGTGTTTCAAAAATCAGCTTCCAGTTTTATAAAACAATATATAAGCCTGTTCTGGGACACATAGATTGGTGGGTTTTTAACCTTTGGTGACACCTTTGTGATCATTTTGAGAGACAGATGAAAGTTATATTCATATCCGTATTCATAAGCTCTCTAAAATCCTCCCATGCACTTCAACCACTGAGCTAAAGCTCTGTTTACAGATCAAAATTCTACAATATGTAATGTTTGTAAGTTCACCAGTATCTCCAAATAAAATGGATATGAAAAATACATTAAGATAACCCTTTCAATCTTAATATGGTTGACAATTTAGTTGATAAATTTAATCTTTATTTAGACAGTGATGTGACATCAGTTGATCTTAATAAAATGATCCTCAGAATTTTTATATATTTTCAGTATTTCAAAAGCTTTCAACTCCAAAAATCTTTGATCAGAAAGTATCTTGTAAACATAGTGGCATCAAGTAACAGTTCCTTTGAGACTATTGATAGAGACTACCATAAAACCTACCTATCTGATGTCAGTATTTGATCAGTAGTGATAGCTCATTCACTGGAAATAAACCATTATTTCATCTTTCCAACACCTATCAATATGTATACTAGAAAAATAATTGTGTGGCTCATTTTAATAAGAAAATAACCTGCTATATGTATAAGGATACTTATTAGTCAAGAATATAGAATATGTAAAAGCTTTTCTGTTTAAAAAAGGATGATTGCATTTCTTACATGAATGGTGGTCAGATTGTCAGTTTATAGGTTTGTCTTCAGTCAGTTTCCAAATTGTTGACAACTTCTACCAATGGGAATGTCACAAAGGAAAAACATATGACAGAATTACGAATCTGAAAATTCCTTTTTGTTAAAACTTAGAAAACTGAAAAAAAAAAAAGAGTAGAGGTCCTTTATAAGAGTACAATAAAGTAATGACAGAGTTGGTATCTGATTCTCATGCCTGTGCTTTCCCCACTCTTTTTCTTTTCAAATACACTTAGAAGTCAACACCTCTTCCAAGATTTTATACAACATCGCTTTCTCCTCTTGAGAGCCAAACTAGATCTTCAATTTTTAGCCAGCAAACAGAGGATGATCATCCAATCAGAAACACAAAATCAGAGTAAACAGGAAATCATCTCGGCTGTGACCTCTTTGCGACACCAGTTTCCTCTACACATACTTCACATCAGCTCTGACGTCTCCTTACACCCTTCCTGTTTTTCCATGATCTTCTTCTTTATAGGTTTGGTTTTCCTTTCCCCAAAGCTGTAGCAATCACAGAAAGAGCATAAATTATGGCAGAAAAAGTATAGCATCTGGAATCAGAAGGCCAAGTTGGATTTCAACATTACAATTTCAAGAGTGCTTCACTTTGAACAAAGTATGCAAATTTTCTAAGCTTTAGTTTTCTTGGGTGCAGTAAGAGATTAATAGCCTGTAACTCCTTGTTAAGAAAATCTTATGAAATAATTAATAGCAGAAAACATTCTAAACCTAAATTATAATTTTCTAAAGTAATTGTGCTATATACAGCCTTTACTAGGGATTAGAAAAGCTGTACCTTGAGGACTGTTCCTTAACTCACGGGGATGAGATATGGTTGTCCAATTAAGAAAACACTCATTAAATACCTAGTGTGTACACTCATTTTTACTGTGGCTCTCGGAGTAATTTTTCTGGAGCTTGATGGAAATTTTTCACTGTGGTAGAGGAGAAAGGCCCTGGAGCTGATTGGATGAAAGTTGAGGCCTAACCAGGGTTGTACTGGTACCATTTTTATCTTCTTAGACTTCATCCCCTAACCTTCAAGGGAGGATATGGGTAAACTTAGCCAAATCTCCTTCTAAACCTAAATTCCATTCCCTTTGTCATCCTGTATATTAAAGCATTTTACTTTAATTCATCTGTTTTAACTTTTCCTAGTTTGCTTTTCTTTTAAGAGCATCATCTCATTTAGATCTGGAACAGCCCCAAAAGCCTCATGTTCAGAGATGGGCCTTAGGAAAGCTGATTGGATCACGGGAGCACTATGCTTAGCAGAGGATTAATCTACTGATAAGTGAATAGCTATTGTGCTGTTAGGAGGTAGAGTTTGGCCTGTAAACATATTTTCCTGGGATAATAACCTGAACAGGTGTATTACTGTCTCTGGCTCCTCCATTTGTCCTGCTTCCTGGCTATCATGACATGTGCAGCTTTCCTTCTACCTTGCTATTTTTCCTGGAGCCTGCCAACCATGAGCTGAAATTCTATAACTGTGAGACAAACTAAATCTCTTTTTAAATTATGGTTTTAAATATTTTGCTCCACCAATGGTAAAGTGACTGAGCCAGAGCCTTTTAGAGAATACTTCCTAAGTATACACTGTAGAAAATTCCTATCATACAGTATATTTATTGGCATTGTTATAGCTGTGTAATGCTTCTTTTAGGAGAATGAACATGATGTTCTTATCCTTTGCTGTAAGTCCAGCTATTAGTCATTGTGATGGAGGCCGTAGATTAATGAGCAATTTTTAGCAATGTCAAGATCAAAGATATTTCCTGAATGCAACCTTAAATTCCTTTTGACCAGGCATTTCATAATCATAAGTTGATATTTATTAAACTAAATCAATTTTAGCTCAACATTTTCTTCTTTTTTAGCCATGTCAAATCTGCTTTTATATCTAGCACATGTTATACAGAACCACACACACACTGTAATAGAACAGAATGGTGTAGTGAAGGTGACAGATACCTCTGAGCAACCAGACTACTGTGCGACAGGTATGCACCCAGAGGGAGAAATTCCATTTCCTGCCTGCTCTGCTCTTGTGCCACCTCTGCTGTGGCAAAATACATCACACCAAGAGGAAACGCTGCAAGCAGTGTGATTTCCTCCTTTGAGGGATCTCCTTGAGGGAGGTCGATGTTATACTGCGAGGTGCCTCAGTCTCATGAGCCCTCTGTCCACTCTTCTTGAAGCCCACGAGGTCCTTCCTTTCCTTAAAAATTGAATTCTAAGCAAATCAGCTCCCTCAAGATGACACAACAAATCTTAAAAGTCTCCTCATTTCTCCCTGTCTTTGATTTAACTCAGAGGTAGATGTTTCTCTTGTTTCTAAGACTAATTTTTCTATATTTGTACTGATTCTTACTGCTGCACACGCTCATCAGGCTATGTTCTCCTTCATTAAATAAACTCTTTAGTATTTTCTCTCTTTCAATTTCATTTTCTTGGCTTTCACCTTGAGCTCCTATCTGCTCTCAGCTTGGCTTCCCCTACTCTGTCACCACCCATCTATTCTTCAGTCTCCAAAAGCAGCTTTCCCACCCATGTCACCTTCTTAAAATAGCTCCAAAATTACCCAAACAATCATTGACTCACATTAATGCTGTAGACATAGCTGAAGAACATCGCTGGCCCTTACCTGAAGTTTTCCAAAATCCACTGCAGTGACTGCATTGCTCTTGTTCCTTCTGCTGTTCCATGGTCATCTCTTCTTTCACTTCTAGTCATGAGTTGCAGGATTTCTCTAGGTTTAATCTGATCATTGAACTTCACATCTTTCAGTACCTAAAATTCCAAATCTCTGAACTTCAGAAAAAAAAGTTGTCATTGTTTAACGATCACCTGCCTGTGGGTTTCTGTCAGCTTCTGGCACAACTCTTGTATTTTGAATCACTTATTTTGCCCAAAACTGGACTTTCCTCCTTCTGCAGGTAATAACAAAAGCACCATCGCCCAGTCAACAGGCGTAAACCCGAAGATGTCTTTGACTCCCCATCTATTTCATCCCTGAGATCAAATCTGTTGCTTTTATCTGCTTTATCTCAACTGTCTTCTCTAAATTCTAAACCACTTCTTCCACCTAAATTAGCATTTTGCTGTCACTGGCTAGTTAACTTTCCTCAACTTTTTCTTTCTTACTACTGTTGGCTAGTTCTTACAGAGCACTCTAGATCACACTTAAAAAGAAAGCTCCAGTCAGGTGTGGTGGAGCAGGTACACACTGTAATCCTTGTACTTGAAAGATTGAGGAAGGAGGATTGAACGACTTTGAG
This sequence comes from Octodon degus, assembly GCF_000260255.1. Classification (NCBI taxonomy): domain Eukaryota; kingdom Metazoa; phylum Chordata; class Mammalia; order Rodentia; family Octodontidae; genus Octodon; species Octodon degus. Next base: position 1,573,552 of record NW_004524811.1, read on the forward strand.
GCCAGCCTGAGCCACATAGTAAGTTCAAGTATGGTCAGAACTACCTAGTGGGACCCTATTTCAAAAATAAATAAATAAAAATACCCCATAAAATTATTTTTAATCTTTTTTTTTTCTTTTTTGTGGCTGGTGCAGCCCACCCTGGGCGCAGAGCATGTGGTGTCCTGGATCAAACCACAGTCCCTGTGCAGGTGCTTTAGACCACTGAGCTACCTCACCAGTCTTAATCTCCTATTTTGTACCTTATATTCACTTATCTGAATGTATTTAAAGCATTTCAAACTTAAATATATCCTAATATTGCAAAAGTTATTTTGTGTTTCTCTGAAATTCAAATTCAGTGAGATAAGCTATAACTTATTTGGAAATCCTACAGCACTATCAAATATACTACAGTCTCTTTCCATTGTAGCACTTTCTCCTATCTTCCTTTTTCTTAAAAAAAATCTTCTTAAAATTTTATTTTATTCAAAAAGTCTTTCAGTCTTCCAAACTTGCTGGCCAGCCTATTTTTTTAATACATTATTTCAATTTAAGCTCATAAAGACCCAAGAGATTTGTGGCTCTCTGATAATATTTTAACTTGCTGTATCTTAACTATTTTCCTTTTATGTGAACAAGATTATATATTTGTTCAAAATATGAATTGTATTTCATCCTTTGTATTCTCTCCCTTAAACCAAATAGATGCCCAAGAAATGTTCATAAAAATGAAATTAATATGACCCGATGGCGTCACCTGACTGACAGTATTTGCCAGCTGCAACATTTCCTATATCTAAATGATGGATTTTAACCAAAGAGCAATTACTGCTATTAATGACCAGATGTATTCTGCCACTCATACAAACACCATCCAGCTGGTTGCATACTCTGATTCTCTGCAAGGCCTAGCCAAGTGGGGGCAAAGACCGTATTTATCTTTCCCTAAAAACGGCAAGCACGGAATGACTTAATTCTGTAAAGACATTTAGTAAAGCATCTAACCTACTGGGGACCGCCCTTCTTCCTTTGTGTTTCTGCCACTGCATCCTTCTCAGTTCGACATGCTTCTTCCTTCATCCACCACAGGTGAGCCCCACACCAGGTAGATTTCAGGAGGCATGTGAAGAAGGGTAGTGTGGTGGGAAACCCAATTCTGGCTCACATTAAGGCTCAGTATGTGAGTGGGCACTTAGTGTTATATACGCATATCGTAAATACGTATTATAAATATGCACATACCACATCATTTGAAGAAATAATAATAGCAATTGTGTCAAATGACTTAACCAACACTTTTATTAATTGAGGGATGGGAGGATAGTTCAGTGCATAAGCACCTACCTGGCAAGTTCAAGGTCCTGAGTTCTATCCCCATTACCAAAACTAAACTAAAACAAAATAAGTAATTGAAATTCTACTGTATTTTAGCACTATACTTAATGTTCTACCTATATTATCATATTTAATATTTGCTGCATGAGAAGTTCTGAATATTAGTAAACAAATTCTACAGGAATTAAGGTAACTTTCTCTATTTTATAATTTAGTATTTGCTTTTTGTGAAGATCAAAGGATATGTACATTAGATTTGACAAGTGTTGCCAAAATATCATTTACTCTAAAATTCCATTTCTACTTAATATCTTGTGAATTATTTTTAATGAAATGATGTATGCCCTTGTTATAAATATGTCCCTCTACCTCCTATACTGAGACATAGTCACATTTAGTTCACTGGGTAGTTGTTGTTGACATTATGTTTCACAAGGCTTATTGGTAAGTGCAAAAGTTCACTTCTATCAAGAGACACAAGATATCTGGATAGCTCATATTTATATAATAATTGAAAGATTCAAATATTAATTGCTTGATGTATCCATTATAGAAACCCATTACATATAATATAATTGTATTAGTCTGCTAAGGGTGTGATAATAAAATAAACTGGTGCTTAAACAGCAGAAATCTCTTCCTTTCATAGTACCTCAGTTATATTTAATCATAGCCCACCTTAAGGATTTGACTGCAATCTGATTATTTCTTTAAGACTATTCTTAATAGGATCACATTCTGAGGTACTAGGAGCTAGAATTTCAACATAGGAACTGAGAGTAAGGAGATACAATTCTACTCATCATAACAATCATTTTTAACCACTATAATCATTGCCTGAAACTAAAGTTTACAGAAAATGGCACTGTTATTTACTTTTTTGCTTTTCTTCTCTCTCTTTCTCCCTCCCTCCCTTCTTCCCTTTCTCCCTCCATCTCTCTCTCTCTCTATTTTTCAGCAAAGAGATATCTCTTGCTGAGCATGAGGCATATGTATAAGAGAATCATGAATTCCAGGCCAGTCTGAGGCAAATAGCAAATTCTAAGTGAATTCCTGCTCCCATCCAAAATAAGCAAATAACCTCCTCACCAACAAACAAGCAAACAAACATTCTCTCATCACTAGTAATTATTTTGAGATATAGCTTGTCTAGGGAAAGTAGGATAGATGTGTTATTGCTTCACTTCATGGGGAAGTTTTAAACATAGTGAATAGTTTTCCTAGAATACATCAAATGTGATGCCCGAAGTTTGTAGTTTTATTTGTTATAATGTTCAGGAGTTATAATAATTCCACCCAACCACAGCTGAATACACATTTTTTAGCTGCACATGGGTCATTTTCTAAAATAGACCACATACTGGTCCATAGGTCATGCTTAAGTTTATGCAATAAAACAGAAATTATCCCACACATATTATCTGACCACAGTGCAATGAAACTGAAAATAAACGACAAAACAAACCAGAAAAACACTATAAATAAATGCAAATTAAGCAACACCCATCTCAGCAACCAATGGGCCACAGATGAAATTAAACAAGAAATTGAACAATATCTACAATTCAATGAAATTGAAGAACAACTTATCAGAATTTATGCGATGTGATGAAAGAAGTTCTCAGAGGTAAATTTATAGCTGTGAACTCACACATTAGGAAAACAGAAAGGAAACAAATAAATGCCCTAATGCTGCAACTTCCAACATCTAGAAAAGGAAGAGCAAACCAAACTCAGAGCCCAAAGACAGGAAGCAATCATAAAGATTAGAGCAGAAATTGATTCAATTGAGATGAGGAAAACAGTTCAAAGAATTAATGAATCAAAAAGCTGGTTCTTTGAAAGATTAAATAAAATTGGTAAGCACCTAGCTAACCTCAACAAAAAGAGGAAAGAAAAATTCAAATACAAGCAATAAGGAATGAAAAGGGTATAATTACCACAGACCCAGTGGAAATTCAGAAAAGTATCAATTGCTACTTTGAGAATCTTTACACTAACAGCATACAAGACACAGATGAAATGGACAGATCCCTAGAAAAGTATAAATTACCAAAACTGAATCAAGAAGATATAACAACTCTCAATAACACAATAACAGCTAGTGAAATTTGAAATATAATAAAGAAAAAAACCTATGGACAAATAAATGTCCAGGTCTTGATGGATTCACAGCTGAATTCTACAAGAAATTTACAGAAGATATAATCTCTATACTCCTTAAATTCTTCAATGAAATTGAAAAGGAAGCAATCCTCCCAAAATCTTTCCTGGAGGTAAGTATTATACTAATACCTAAACCAAGGAAAGCTGCAACTAAAAAAAGAGAATTACAGGCCAATCTCTCCCATGAACATAAATGTAGAAATTCTAGCAAATAAAATACAGCAAATCATCCAGAAGATTATAAACCATGACCAGGTAGGATTCATCCCAGGAATGCAAGGATGGTTTAATATACACATGTAATACACTATATCAATAGAGCCAAATCCAAATACCACATGATCATCTCAATCTCTGCAGAAAGGGCTTTTGACAAAGTCCAACATTCATCCTTGTTCAAAGTCCTACAAAAAATTGGAATATATGGTGTCTACCTCAATCTGATAAAAGCCATCTATGACAACTCAACAGCTAACATAATTATGAATGGGGATAAATTGAAATCCTTTACGCTGAGATCTGGTACAAGACAAGGATACACTCTATCACCACTCCAATTCAATATAGTTCTGGAATCATTAGCTAGAGCCATTAGACAAGACAGACAAATAGAAGGAATAAGAATAGGTAAAGAAGAAGTTAAACTATCATTATTTGCAGATGACATGACACTTTACTTGGAAGACCCACAGAACTCCACCAAGAAGCTACTAGAACTAATACACAAATTCAGTAGCATAGCAGGATACAAAGTCAATACCCAAAAGTCAAAAGAATTCCTTTACACAGATAACAAACACACTGAGAGGGAAATTAGAGAAATAATACCTTTTACAATAGCACTACAGTAAATGAAATACCTTGGAATTAGTCTAACTATAGAAGTCAAAGCTCTATTCAATGAAAATTACAGTACTCTGTAAAATGAGACAGTAGAAGATTTCAGAAAATAGAAAGATATTCATTCCCTTCCTGCTCCTGGAAAAGAAGAACCAACATTTTGAAGATGGCCATGATCTCAAAATTGCTGTACAGATTTAATGCAATCCCCATCAAAATACCACCAACATACCTCCCAGACCTAGAGAAATCATTCCTAAATTTTTTTTGGAACCAGAAAAGACCTAGCATAGCAAAGGCAATCCTGGACAACAAAGACAAGGCAGGAGGCACTACAATTTCTGACTTGAAATTATGCTACATAGCTACTGTGATAAAATAAACATGACATTGGTAACCAAATAGACTTGAGGATCAATGGAATAGATTAGAAGATGCAGAAGCATCTTCTAAAAACACACTCAACCACTTTATCTTCAACTGGAAGAAAGATAGCTTCTTTAACAAATGGTGCTGCAAAAACTGGCTCTCTACATGCCAAAAACCTGACCCAGATCTATCACCATGCACTAAGCTAAAGTCAAAATGGTTTAAAGATCTAAACATTAAAACACAAACACTAAATCTCCTGGAAGAGAAAGTAAAAAGAACTCTTGAAGACATATGGGCAGGCAAAGAGTTCATGAACAAAATCAAATCACACAAATAATACTTGAAAAACTTAACAACTGGGACCTCCTCTTACTGAGAAGTTTTTGCACATCAAAAGAAATTACCAACAAAGTGAAAAGACAGCCCACAAATTTTGAAAAGATCTTAACTAATAAGCGCTCAAAGGTCTGCTCTCTTATAAAGAACTAAAAAACATTAGGGCCCCAAAATTTAAAGACCCAATCCAGATATGGGCATCTGAGATGAACACACACTTCTCAGAGGATGAAATTAAAGAAGTGAATGAATATATGGTAAAATGCTCCACATCACTAGCCATTTGTGAAATGCAAATTAAAACAACACTGACATACCATCTCACCCCAGAAAGAATGGCTATCATGAAGAAATCAACCAACAATAAATGTTGGAGAGGCTGTGGGAAAAAGGAACCCTCCTCCACTGCTGGTGGGAATGTAAACTGGTGCAACCATTATGGAAATCAGTGTGTAGACTCCTTAAAAAACTAGGACTGGAAATCCCATTCAAAACAGCTATCTCCCTACTGGGAATTTTCCCAGAGGAACTGAAGACATCATATTATAGTGATATATGTGCACCTTTGTTTATAGAAGCACAATTTGTGATAGCCAAATCTTGGAAACAACAAAGATGCCCATCATTTGAGCAATGGATGAAAAAGATGTGGTACTTTTATACAATGGAGTGTTACTCAGCTATAAAGAATAATAAACTTGAAGCCTTCACATTTAAGTGGATGCCACTTGAATACTCATAAGTGAAATAAACCAGACCCACATGTGTAAATATAATATAGTCTCCCTAGTGTAAGAACTCAAAGAAGAAATAAAATTTGAAAGGCATAACACAATTAAAAGGAAGTGAGAATTTAAGGATTAAACAACAAAGAGAAGGCAAGTAGAAAAGCTAGGAACTGTGACAGGGGCAAAGCCATACATTTATTTGTACAAGATGGTTAAGATAATGATATTGAGAATCATCAGCAGGTTTTTGAAACTAGTAATTAATTGGTAGGATTTTCACCCTGACTAACTAAATATGCTGATAACTGCAAACTAAGCAACTGCACTAAAGATAGCAATGTGTAATCCTAGAGTTGTGCTTGGAATGCCTGTCATGCTGGTCTTTTAAATACTTACTGCTTGTCATGTCATGCTAATTACTGCCTTACTGTCTCTCAAGTAAACGTTTGTTTAAAAAAAAGGATAATAAATGAAAATGAGACAACAAAAAAGTCATAGGACTGTCCTACTACAATGATATATATGGTTAGATATCTAAATTTCTGTGTAAAAATATGTAAATGTTTATTCCTATTTTTAAAATATTTTTCTATTTTTTTCTTTATATTTTGTAGGGATCTAAAGTTTAACATATCAGCCTTGATGGAAAATACCTGTTCCATTGTTATATCTACTATGTTTGATATTCAGACAGATATTGAAGTTAAGCTCAACTGCCTAAGTTTTAGGGTAATAATATCATTAAGGTTCTCTTCCAGAGGTTAACAACTTAAGTTTGCAGACCAAAAATTAGAGGAAAAGAAGGGGTTAAAGGACAGCCAACATTTTAGCCCTAGCCTTTCAAGGTCATTGAGGACTCAGGACATAGGAATACCTGTATTGTAACACATTGTAACTCAGTTGTGTCCCAAATTTTGTGATCAAGGAGATTATGGGGTCACAGAGGAACAGGATCAATGATGTAGAGTGTGCCTAAGAGTCAAACAGAGAGAAAACATTCTCTCAGGCTTTCTCAGAGAGTAAATTGGTCAAGCAATGGCTGTGATTCATCCACATGGCTGACACTGACAAAAGATCTACAAACTGCTGTACAGGATTTCAGGGTAAGTCCTAAGGGGATTTCACTGACCTTTTCAGATTCAAAAGTTACATTTCTCATTATGTAGGTCTTGCTTTAGCTTCATCCAGCAGAAAAGTACAAAATGGAGGTATAAAAAATAAAGTCATATTAATATGCTGAGCTGTAAAGTTTCCAGTGAACAACTTCTGACACTGCCAGTCTTGTGGATAATCCACTACTATTATAGACTACTGGATTATATTGGATTACTTGGCTGAATTCATGCACCTAGAATATATGAATGGCAATGGAATACACTTCTCTGACAAAAGAAAACAATATAGGGGATATAAATGGACCATTTTGTTATGGAAAAAATATATATCTATGTATACAAAATAGCATAAATAGGGCCAAGGAGATGGCTCAGTAGAATAAGCACTTGCCTGACAAGTGCAAGGGCCTGAGTTCAATCCCCGGTTCCGCAAAAAAAAAAAAAAAATTTAATATACAGTTACTTTCTCTCAGTTCAGTGAGAAGATTTTGAGCTAATACTGTTTAGACAAGATATCATGTCTACATCTTGTACCAGGAGCAACTACTATAAAGACAACAATATGCAATATATTAATTATTGTAACTGTACTACTAACCTGTTTTGAAACTATCTCTTTGCTACTCTTCTCAATAAAATTATTAAAATATTTTAAATGAAAAAAGGAGTTATAACAGATATAACACAATTTATATTTTCTAATGCATTGATTTATATTCTCCCTGTTCTAGAAGTAGAAAACATCATGAGTTCATTTGATATTTACAATACAAATCTAAGATTACAGGTCTTTTACTCATTCCTTTGCTTTTATATTTTCTTTCTTTTCTCTTGCTTTCATGGAAAAGATTATTTCTTAGTGATATTAAAATGGTCATCTATTTTTTATTGTTAAATTTATATGGATTAATATTTGGGTACAGTCCCATTGGGAGTTATGTGTTAAAATACATTTTAAATTTCAGATTAGAAATAGATCATTTATATAGGCTTAATGAGTACCTTTTTCATTTGGGGATTTGTAAAATTTAAATTTATTTCATCATTATACAAAATATTTGCAGAGCTCTAAAGACAAACTATAAAACAAATATTTTCTGTCCCTTCTTTCTCTCAGTAAATACTTTCTTTTGCTTAGATATTTCTCTTTCTTTTAACAAATACATTTGTATATTCACATTCCCTGTTTTGTTAAGGAGCTCTCACAGCATGCCCATTGCTCTGTACCTTGTAAAGTGGTTTTGTAAAGCTTCCAAGAATGTTCAGAGCAGAGTTTAAACAAAGTCTTCTCACTTCAAAGTCTCTGCTCTTAGATCCTGCCCAAGGCCACTTCCTATGAGTTTCCTTCCCTTACACTCCTTTATATGACAGTAGCTTTCATTGTTTGATTATTTTATTGCTATTTATATCACATGCAACAATTGCAGAGGATATACTGCATAAATAATAATGGTTTTGCCAAGACAGTGTGATTTTTAAAATATGCACAATTTTGTAGGGTTATCTAAGACATACCAATAAATTCCAAGGAGAGGCTTCTGAGCTTCAGGTTTCAGAACTGAGCATCATATTCATCAGAAGAAAGTAGTAACCTAACAAGGGTCTTTAGAATTCCCTTACTGTATTTGCTTATCTAGTGCTACCCTGAATTGATTTTCTAATATTCTTGGAAGTACCTTACTATGTATTGTATGGGAGAATAAATTCAAAGGTTATGCTTACTGAATATGAAAAAATAATAGACAGTCTCCTGCTATTCCTCAAAGGATCACCTCATCTTGTCTTGGTTTTCACAATAAAGCAAAAAGGGAGTTTGTGGGTTAGCTCAGTTGTTTAAGCACTTACTTGGGCAAACCCAAAGGCATAGGGAACGGTGGTTCAATCCCCAGCTCCACTTGCCTCACCAGACTCGCTCTTAGGCAGCCTGAGCCAGGCAAAAAGAAAAATCCTTTACATTAAAGCAAAATAAAAACCAGGGGCAATTATCTTGATGTTACAGACTTAAAAACATTTTTTAAAATGCTGTTACTGTTTTTCAGAGGAGTTTTAGAGTCGTAACGCTTTCATATTAGTTCTCTATATTGATTGTAACTCCAAAAAAAAGTGTTTCTCTCACCTTCAGAGTTGGCCTACATAACTATGATTACACTCAAGAGTGCTGGACAGGTTGTCCAGAGCTCACTGGAAGATGGTCAGGGCAGGAGTATTGGAAACTTATTGTAGACAGTGAATGCGTGGGCGGACGTAGCATTTCCAGACAACTGGTTGGTACTGACAAATGCACCTTGGAGGAGAAAGAAACTTGTTATTTCACGTGGAAGGGAGCATAACCAGACCTTGCATAAAGAATAGGTAACTCAGATCATTAGGAAGAATGCCTGGAGACTCTCTTTACAATTCCCACTAAAGAAAAGTGTTGCTATTCCCCTCACAGTTCAGTGGGTTTATATTTTAGAGTTTCCTCAGCTGAACACAAAAAAAGCTATTTAACAAGATCTCCAATGACAGTCCTGGTAAGCCTAAATTTTTATTTCTCTATATGAAAAAGAAACTGTGTGTTTGAACAATGTTTGGTAGGGTCTCCTTTTTTCTAAGTAGACATTGTTACTAATTTAGTACTTTGAATGAGCATTTGAAATAACGACATTGTAGTCGTATGATCTGTGCATGCCTCAGTACCACCAACCCGCCTCAGTAAAATAAAGGTAAAGATGAAATAAAACCAGCGACCAAAACAAATCTTCATTAGAACTACAAATCCTTAAATTAACAAACTTAATTATCTATCTTGTGCAAGAATACCACTGAGAACTCTAGTGAAGAGTGTGAACTGTCAGAAAAGTGAAAAATAGAAAAAAATTAGGAGAAAGAAAAAGGAATAATAGATGGAGGGAAAATCAAATGTCTTGCAAATAATACAAAATTTTAAATTCTAGCTACATTCATAAAAGACATTACTTTCCAAGATGTATTAGGTCTTATAATCATATGTGAAATGTTTAAAGCAAGTTTTCTACAGGACCTTCCACTTGTTCCATGAAACCATCATTTCTAAGTGGTGCTACTTTCTCAGTTTTTGCCACAACTGAATATAAAAATACGGACCCATTTTCTTACTTGTGGAAGTTTATGTACATGTATATATGTGTGTACGTGTACTATTACTTTTAAGTGGACGTTATAGGAAGCTGTCTTCAGTAAGTGTTATGGATCTGGTTATGAGATGGTCACAGCAGAAGCCGGCTATGGACTGTGTTGCTGTTCTACTTCTAATTTTGTATAGCAAAGAAAAGCTGTACAGTGTTTCTCAAACTGAAATTTCACTGTGATTTCTATGTCAGCTACAATCCTAAGCCTGGCATGTCATTTACTGTTTTTAGGAACTATGACATTACGATACCCAGATATAGACATGTCATGTTTTGTATCAGGGTATGGTATGGCTTCTGGATTTTTTCTCAACATGGAAAGCAGTAATGCACTTCAGACTGAGGCAGAATATCCCAGAGAAACTTTGAAAGAGGTATGTTTCATTTGTGATTTTTTTTAAAAAAGCTTTTCAAGGCTGGAGCTTTTACAAAAACACTTACTATTCTTTACATGTTAATCTAAGAGTTACTAGGTGTCCTCTTAGAAAATTTGGATTGATTTTCCATGCATATGAAGTAGTGGAACAATGAATCCCATATTTACTGGAATTAGTGAAATGCTCATCTTTGTGATTGTTTCAACCCACCAAACACACTTTTGTTTTCCTCAAGAACTCACCTGTTTTCTACTTCTGCTTCAAAACAATGAATGCTGTTAGCCCAAGAGAGCATGCTCTTTCCTTTCTGAACACACAGAGTTACAATAAAGGAACAACTGTCTTATCGTGTATTTGTTTTATCCTATTTTATAGGAAAACTTCAGATTTAGTTTCCTTAAGTCCTTTTTTTAATTTAAAAATCACAGGTATAGAGCAAACAGGATAAAGCCAACCTATTAAAAAAGCTACAAAGTGGTGATAACACCTCACTAATAATAAAAGGAAGAAAAACTAACGTCAATGTTACTTTTAATTTTTAAAAAATTCTCAAATTTACTTCTATTTTTAAAAGTTACACAAAGTTGCTAAAAGCTGCATGGTTTTTTATTTTCTGAATAACAAAGGACTACTAAAGAGAGACACTGAGAATCTGAACAACTGATTCTATTAAAAAGTGAGGTTTTTTCACTTCAGTATTAAAATGGAATTTTCAGGTTAGTGAAACTTAATGTCAAAATGTTGTGACATACATATGTTGTGTATGCATTTGTAGCCTCTCAACTTTATGAGATTATTTCAGAGATTAAGAGCAAGAGACATTAATGATACCAAAAGAATGATACAAATTAATGATACCAAAAGAATGATACAAATTCTTAAATGTCTCCAAGTGTAATAGATCTCCAAGTCACTATGGGTGTTATTTTCTGTTTTGCTTTGCTTTGTTTTTTTTTTCTTTTTAAATCACTAAACTTTGAATTATAAATATTATTTTGAAAAGTTATCTATAACATTTTCTCAGGAGCGCCCTAGCCAAAAGGGTGTTATCAGTGTCTTTCTAGCTTCCTTTTCTTCTCAGGTCCCTATCGGTCTCCTTCTCTCTAGTCTCTTTAAGCTTTGTCTTAAGTTGAGCAGCAAACTTGTCCAAAGTCCTAGTCTGCAGGAGTCTCCGGCAGTAGACTTATTAAAGAACCTCTCCAAAAGAGAGAGCTCAATTAAATCTGCCCTTGTTTCACAGCATTATTTAAAACTTTACCTGAATCCGAAGCCTTCCACACACCTGTTAGGTTTCTTTCTTTTCATTAATTAGCACACAGATTGTTATTTCCAGGTCACAGCTCAGTAGTTTCCTTTCTTTTCAGTTCAGAAATCAAAAACTTTTCCCTTTACTTTTAACTACACACTGCTCACTTTCCAAGACCCAGAAGAGGTCTCCTTTTTCTTAAAGTTAATGGACATCTACTTCCACCCTTGTAGATTTTCCCATTTTGGAGTCATACAGAATTGGGATTCTCTCACAGTATAGCAATTGATTATAAAATTTTTCCAGTTATTGTTTCATCTCTCCTAAATGAGCACAATCTTTCAGAGAACAGAGTCTGTTGTTCTTTGCCACATCCCATAATCATACAGCAGCTAACACTTAAGTGAATGGCAATTTATTAGTTACTGATTTTTTGTGTGTGCCTGAAATTGAACTCAGAACCTCACACTTGACAAGCAGAGCTATGCCACTAAGCTAAACCTAGGTTCCCTTGCTATTGAGTTTTAATCCTTAATTTTGCTCTTAATTGTATTCCCCCTGGTGATTTTGGCCTTGTATATTCAAGCATGTTAGGTTTTTAAGGAGCAAGTTAATTCTTCATATAAAAATGGAAACTTAAGTGAGAATGAAACTACTTATAGGAAAATAATTCATTCTAATGTTTAAGGCTGTGCTGTAGCCATAGCTAGGAGATGTCCTTGTAAGAGTAGAAGGCATGTTAACACTCAAGGTTTCATATTAGGTTTAATAAATACAGATATAGAGCAAGTAGGATAAGTCCAACCTATTAAAAACCTCACAAGTAGTGTTAAACTACTCAGTGAAGACTTGAGAAACAGTTACATGACAGTATGCATGATATTCCTTTTACTAAATGAGAAATATACATAAGAGTGTCTTTACGATATTTCCTTCAGAAAATAGCATGCTTACCCCATCAATACTGTTGAATTCAAAGCATGTTCACAGCCAACTCCTCTTCAGGCCTTCTATGTAAACCCTAGGCCACATATTTCAGCATTGAAAGTCCTGGCACATTGTTCTTTAAAGATAATGATTTGAAGTAAATAATATTAAAATATTCATAAATATTAAAAAGTTCTAAATGATATTTGTGGCCAAAAGCTGTATATGAAAAACTTATATAACTTGTCTTTCTTGTATCATTTTAAGATAAAGTATGCAAGTCAATAATTTGTATCTCCTCAATAGGATCTCCTCAATATCTCCACTTTTAAGAATAAGTTTATTTGCTTGCATTATACCCATTTCTTAGTTTAGAAGATATAGTATTAACTGGCTATAGCCAGAATGAAAGTGGAATTATTCACCTCATCTTGCTCCATTCCATCAAGTAATAATGATTTTCCCTCTGACATAGTTAAAACAAGCTTGATTGGAATCTATCAAAGCCAAGATAATTACAAAAGAGTGCATTGAGTTATTCAGCTGTGTGGCAGCTAATAGCACTGATAGATTCGCAGATGAGATAATGATGTGGTTACTTGCAATTAAAAATGTAAGAAAAAAAGAGCTCTGGTTTTATAAAAAAAATTAAGAAAGCAGAAGGGTTTATTAAAAAAATAAGAAAGCAGACTTACTCTGTATTCCTTTCAACAGAAGGACGTGGAGGATCATCATGCCAGTTACATTTGTTTGCTTTAATTAATATAATGAGTCTAATTTAAAAGGATTCATTATAAAAAAATCTGTTGTATACATATTTAAAGGTAGAATCAACCCTGTAGCATTCACAGGTCAACTGTTATCTCTTAAAAAAGAAAAGAAAAAATATATTTGAGGAGTTTATATCTCTGGGATCATTCTTACCTATGAAGGGCTAATGTGGAGTCATCAGTGTCTCTCCGGAGATGACTTAGCTGGTAGAAAGGGAAGAATCTGAGTTTTGGAATAAGATGATGCAGCCTAGTCACTTATTTAGAGGATGTGTTAAGATTGGTTACTCCATGGGGCTAGTGAGATAGCTCAGCAGACTAAAGTGCCTGCTCAGGCAAGCCTAGGCAGGCTCCAGGATCATGATTCAAGCCCTGCACCACAGGTCGTGCCAGCCCTGCCCCCAGTTACTCCTCCACTCTAGGTCTCAATTTTCTTATTTATAAAATAGGTATAATGATATTTATCTTTTGAGCTCTTTTTAGAACTATTTTCTATAAAGGGGAAGTAGCACTTTTTTTCCCATAATTTTAATGAGAAACAAATAGCAATGATATAGTTTCAAATCAAATTGGTAGGACAGTTTCAATAATTAACACATTGCATACTGTCTTCCTAGTGGTTATTTGTTTTACAAGATGCAGACATGATATCTTATTTACAAACAGTATTAGAACAAATCCCTCTATTCATTGAATTAAGAGAATGTAGCTATATATCTATCCTAACAATTTGCATACACAGATACAAAATGGTCATTCATTTGTATCCCCTTTTTTTGTTTAGTTCCATCGTTTAAATATTATAGGTATGTGAACTCAGGAAAATATTCCAAAATAGTCCAGTAGTCCATAATAGTATTGGGTCTTCCGCATGACTGGCAATGTCAGAAGTTGTTGACCTGAGTCCCCTACAGCTCAACATAACAGCATGGCTTTACTTCTTATTCTTTGTTTTTATACTTTTCTGCTGGAAGGTCAAGATATCTAAGACCAAGATAAAGCAAGACCTATGTAACAAGAATTGTAGCTTTTGTATCTGATAAATTAGTCAAATCCCCTCAGGATTTATCCTGAGACCCTGTACCACAGTTTGTAGATCTTTTGTCAGTGTCCGCCATGTGGATGAGTCACAGCCATTGCTTGGCCAATGTGCTCTCTGTGAAAGTCTGAGAAAATGTTTTCTCTCCATGTGACTCTCCTTAGGCACACTCTACATCATCGATCACTTTCCTTTTTGGCCCCATAATCTCCTTTTATGTGCTTGTTTTGTTTTGTTTTTCTTATGTTTCTTTCACTCCAACCTCTTCACTACAAATGTTTATAAAGAACTTGGAGGAGTACAAATATGTTTTTGATGCTGCAAAGGGAATCCTGGTCCTGAGTGTGAGACTAATTAAATTGATTATAAAGCACATTAAAACTCTTTGTTGCTATAGAGCTAAGGAAAAGAATCATAGAAATTAAATGCACAGTTGTTATAAACAGACAATCTTTGAATATAATCACTTAATTCTACAATATGTTAACCATATGACCTTGGACGCATCAACCTGTCTCTGCCACAGCTTCATCAATAGGAATATAATAGTACCAATGAGGTACATTTGCTGAGATCATTAAATGAGAAAAAGCACACTTAAAATGAATAGCAAAGTGCCTGTCATCAAATAAGCTCTCAATAAATGGTAGCAATGCTTATTCTTATGACCTGCTCTGTGGGTTAAGAGTCTACCACTTCAACATGTTGTTCCACTTCCTGGGGAGATTCTGCTACTTTGAAGATTAAAGAGAAGGCTCTTTTATGGCTCTTCTACAATTTCTTAGATCACCTTTGATCATATCTGCTCCTATAAATTAGTCTCTCCAGGATTGTTCAAACTGGACAATGAAGAGGAATTTTATTCTTTTCTATGTTCTGAGTTTTTGTCATTGGATTAGTGGGGCCAGAAAAGAGTGAATCTATTATCCTGGTGCAGGAAACTGTTATTACTCATTATTTTCAAGCATTAAATGCTTTCATCTTTCGTGTCACAGGATAATTCTGCATCAAAGAAACTGTGTGTGCCTAACCATAAAAAGTCATTTTTATTCACCTCATATATATAAAGGGCAATGAAGAATGTCAATTTTTAGAGACAGATTAAAAACTTCTTTAAAGATCCGCTTCCTTACCCTCTTTTATCTAGGAATACACATGCCAAATGAGATGCTCAGATTTAGTTTCTGCTAAGAAGCTTAAGAAAATTAGGAACCATGGTTGAGTGTAGCATTTGTGATTGAATATGGAGAAAACACCATACAATGAGTTGTTTTGTTCCAGGTTCCCCTTTCACATTCTGTTTCTCATCTCGGCCTTTATTGTCAAGAAATTTTTAGAGTTGCTATTAAATGACCATAAGGATGATGGATAGAAAGATGATTACTTTGAAGTCATTTGGTTTTTCCAACATAGATACTTTGGGTTTTCAATGTATCTAAAGAGACAAAGTAAAATAATAGCATGATAAATAACATAAATGTAATATTCTATAGAAGGCAGACAAAAATGTTCTGTTAAATGGGCTGTCTTGGAAAGTCCCGGGGTATTTCTCTTTTAGCTTTTAACCTTTAGCAGGTGAAAGGAAACATTTTGGAAGACACACTCAAGCACTCACTAACAAGTGCCCTGACTGTAATTCTGATTGTCTACCCTTTTGCTAACTCTTCTGGGAAAATAAAAAATTGACATTGTGGTCTAGTATGCCTAGATTCTGAATCACTATGTGTCTCCTAGGACTTTGAGGTTAATCCATAAAGATATGTTCATGTTGTCAAACTAAAGATTGGAAATTAAAGGGATGTCAGATCTCTCTGTCAGGCAGTTGTTGATGGGAATCTGGAGCAGAGCAGGGCGCATTCTGTAAAGGCTGCACATTTGCTTCCACTCAAAATGTAGAAGCAAAGCTCCTCATTGTTCCAGCAAGACTTTAAGAACAATTCATAGAGACAGCACAGCAACTAAGTTGGTAAAGTGAATGATTCTGGAACTGAAACAGGACAAAGTGACCAATATATCAGGTCACATTAGACATCATTGAATTAAATTATCTGGGGCTCTGAGGTGACCAAACTCTTGCTTATTGCAATATGCCTGATTTCAAGAACTGGGAATCTGATCTTGCTCAAAGTAAGTACAGTTTGTGGTAAGACATAGCAGGATTTCACTGGCTTTCTCAGAAACCACCTGGAAGAGAAATATTGTCAAATTCTCTGAACCTTAGTTTCTTCCTCTAAAATTTAGAAAATTAAAATGGTAGCTACTTCACAGTGTTCTGACATTTAAAGGCAAAAAATTATATGAAAAACTTCAGAGTCTATCACCCATTAGCACCATGTAAACAACGGTCTTATTAATGACTGGGTTAACATTTTCATTCTGAAATTCTCCAAGAGAAAAAGAGATATAGCTTATCTATTAGATTTTCAATTAAACCACAGTCATTTAAAACTTTACAGATGCTTTTGAGAGGCCAGTCCACACAGGTATGAGGATAGGTTCTATTATAACAAAAGTTTCCCAGATCATTGTTAAAAATGAAGAGAAATCTGCTGTCAACCTGGAAAAACAAACAAACAAGTGATTAAGCCCTCACATAGAAAGAGGACAGAAATCTTATGACCAAGCACTAATATCCTTAGCGGTCTAAGCAGAAAATTTCTATTTGCCTGCTTAGTAGAGGGCAGGCAGGATTCCTTCACTTTATTTTTCACTTAAGACTCAAATGCTGATGAAGAGTGGCAACATATTTTTCAAAAGTGTACTTTTTGCACGTTAGCATGCAATAGTAGCACTAGCACAGGGCTAAGCTGAAATCTTTTTGCCTGTGACTTTTTATGCATAGAAGAGTCTTCCTGATGCAGGGTGTCCAAGTATTTTTGTAATCTTAAGAGCAACATTCCAGGAAAATCTATTCCGAAGAGGTTGTGTGCTCTGCACAGTGTTTTCCCGTTGACTTACTTATGTGGCTATGTTTATTCGTGAATATGCTGAGTCACATAAATGTTGAATCATCATATTAAAATGGCCCATGTTTGATTCTAGTGGAATATTTCTGATACAATCGTATTAATGTAAAAATAAAATATTATAGAGCACTCAGAGCAAAAATCAAAAATAATACTGAGTTCCCCATGAAAAGCAAAGAAATAATTTGTCACCCAGTGCCTTTAGCACACTTCCTATTTTAGAGCAGGCAAACTCTAAAGACTTAGGTGTTTGCATTGTTATTAAAATTAACTTGGAATCAAATTAACATTTGTAAATTTGACTTTTTGTCTACTTGTTTGCATTTTTAAAAAGATTTATCTTCACTTGCGCTTTCTGCTTTCTTCCTAAATATTTTCTAAGTCTTAAATAGTTTTGAGATGGAAGCTAATAATGAGTGCAATAACAAAACCTACTACCTAATCAAAAATATTAACTGCTAAGCACTATTGTAATTTCATTTTATATTTTTACCAGATCCCAAAGTTGTTAGTATTATACTTCCTCTCACAGCAGAGGGGGAAGGTAGACATAAGAGTGGTTAGATAACCTCCACAGACACTGAACCACAAAGCCCGTGGCCCTGGCAGCACTGTACCTGGTTCAGGGTCAGAGCTCCACTTCATTGCTAATGGATGAATCATCAGTCAGGCGAGCATCTGCCTGGAAGAATTTAGCCAAGTAATGTGTTGTATGTATCATCTTATCTCCTTCTAGCTTAATTGGTTGCTAAAATATTATTTTTACGCAGGCTGTTAGGACCTCTTATATGATTTTCTAGTCCTAGCAAAGCTCTTTTCATTATGGGACATTATTAGGCAGGTTGTAAAATCTGTCTGGACCCAATCACTTCATATTATTCTATATATAAGTTTGTACAGCAATGTTTCTTCAACTTATTCCTGTAGTTCATAATTCTCACTTAGACAGTGCAAAAGTTAGCATGTCAAAAATAAATTTAGATGTTTAAGCCAAAATCTCAAAATTCTTTAAAAAGTCTTTAGTTTTAGGTAACTATCTGGAAATAGTTGAATTTCCTAACACATACTTTGTAAATAATAATAAATGAGATTTTATAGGACAGGCAATCCCATCAGTCTTACACATTTTTATTATCATAAATTGTATTTAATTTATAAATAATCATTGGATAAAAAATGATATACCTTTCAGTACCCAAGGAGAAAATGTATATATTATGCCAAAAGCACATCTGCTAAGGTTGGACAGATTCCAACTAAACTTATGATATTTTTACTCAAAACCTACAAACAACTTCCTAGAATAATGCCAGATTTGTTTACTTGATCAACTATTCTGGGATGCTCTGAGGGTAGTGTTCACAATATAAGCTTCTTGTGTGTTCACAATCATTTCTTTTCCAATAATAATAATCGGGAATAAGACATTTTCATTGTTTTTCATACACAACATACCAAAAGTGAATCACCCAAACAAACAAAGAGGGAAAGATGTCAGTCAATCACAGAAATGTTAGCTCAGTGGATTAAAACACCTGCAAGCAGGCTCAGAGGCTGGGGGTTTGATCCCTGGCCTGCCGTGCCAGCCCCACCCCTGAGACATGTTGAGATGGCAATTGAGACAGGGCACGGTGGTGCACACCTGTAATCCCAGCTCTTGGATGACTGTAAACAGGCAGATCAGTATGAGTCTGATGTAGTAGTGAGACTCTGAACACTTTATAGACCCTTCCCTAAAATACAAAAAAAAAAAGGAGAAAAAAAGAAAGAAAGAAAATGTTTTAAACTTCTCTGAAAACTAGATATGTCTAGATTCATAGATAATAAATGTTTCCTAGATATCTGCGGGTGAAAACATAATTATACATCATCTGAGGAAATAATCCTCTGATCATCTCTAGGATTTTCCCTGTACAGGAGCCTGGCAGCAAAGGTGGTGGACAACAAATGCCCGCATGTCCTATGCAGTCCACACCTGATATTCTGTTAGTTTAGTTTCTGACCTAAGCATGATGCCTGGTTCACCGGTATGTTACTTATTTCTGTTTCCAAGCTTTTTCTTTGTTCTTCATTTTTCTCTTTTAAAGAATTATGAAAGATTGAGAAAACAGATATTATATCACTTGGCTACCAGGAGTAAGAGACAGAAAGACAGACAGACAGACAGACATCTAAACATGACAAAAATGAAGCTTGTCTGTTACATTTCAAATTACCTTTTTAAAGAAAATAAAATTAGTCTGTATCTTGTACCTTTGCCTTCTGAATTTCTCTTCAATATCTATTGTTAAGAATATGAATTCCAGCTTATGGTTAAAAATAAAGACTTATAATCATTAATATGGATTCTTAAATTCAATACTTATTTGTATTTGTTAACAATTGTACTAATTTTTGTTGCTACTTTTGCATCTTTCACTCCTGACTTCTTATACTTTATTTTCTTTTGGCTGGAATGATAGCAGCAAGCAACTGCATTATGTATGTCAGTGAATTTTCAGATTTTACATAAGTTATTTTATGAGGCTTTGATTATAGAATTCTACTTTTTTCCCATAAATTTATTGAGAAACAAATAGCAATGAGACAATTTCAAACCAAACTGGTCTACTTTTTTTTAGGAGCTTGTTAGTTTGTTATTCTTTAGAGAGAGTATAAAAATAGTATTATAACAGAAAAAGTTACAAAGGTACAGAATTTCACTAAACAAAATGTGAATTTTACAGAATTCGTTGTCTTGCACAGTATTGTCTTCAAATTAGTTGCTCATATTACTAGGCATATGCATACAAAATTGGAAGAAGAAAGAAAAAAGTTGTAAGAAATTAATAAGAGAGAACAAAAGAAAACAATTAAAAAGGAAGACAAAAAATTAACCATTAACTACTCCTTTCCACAGACCAGCAGAAATCTACAGTAAAATTATCCAAACTATCCTGCTTACATATGTAGATATATCTCTAGAGATACATGGATAGAGGTCATTCCCTCTTCTGTCCTCCTCTCACCCCAGTAATTCCTTCCCTTTGAACAGGTTCATTCTACTTTCAAAGGTATTTTTGCTAAGCACTTTGGAGATATTTTTACTATCTTTTGAATTCAGATTAATAATAATTGTAGCAATAATAAACTTTATGCTTTTAATTATAATTTAGAATTTTCCATCACTTATTCTACAATTGAGTTAACTATAATTTGTCTTGGTTATAAGTTTTTGTCATGGATTTTTTTTATTGATTAGCATTCTAGAATTTTTTGTTTGTTTTTTAAGACAGGATCTAACTACGTAGTTCAGACCAGCCTTGAAATCACTGTGTAGCCAACCCTCAAACTCATGATGGTCCTCCTGCCTCAGCACACAAGTGCTGGGATTACAGGAGTGTCTAGAATATTTTATTCCTTTTTGATGCTCATACTTTATTGATTCTGGCTAGTTCACAGCTATCAAGCCCCCAAACATACATCTTTCTATTATCTCCTTCTATCTTTCTTGTGAGTCTTGTTACTACTTTTGCTCATTTTACTCATGCTTCTTAATATTTTTTTTACTGTTTTTATCTTTTTCTTTTCTGAACTGAATTCTAGGTATTTTCTTACTTAATCTTTTAGCTCAGTAGCTCAAGCCTCATATATGTCCCATATGCCTCCTTATTCATTATTTGGCATTTTATTTCAATACAAGTTTGTATTTTGTAATGAGTTTACCAAAATCCTAAATAATTTTTATTACTTTATCTATGGTTTTGATCTTTTTTGTCAAGAAACATCTGTATTAAAATGTAATAATAACTTGCATTTATGAGTACAATGTAACAGTACATTATGCATATAGAAGCTGTAACGATTGGTTCTGAGTAATTTTCTACTCTTTTAGTCACTATGACTACTAATTATTTGCATACCAAATGGCTTGTCATTTTCAGTAGAACAAAATGGATAGGAATGTGGACTGAGATCTAACCCAGATTCCATCACTTACTACATCATTTGCTCTTTTTTTTCAATAGATTCTTTTTTTTTTTTTTTTTTTTTCAGAACCGGGGATTGAACTCAGGCCCTTGCCAGGGAAGCGCTTATTCCACTGAGCCATCTCCCCGGTCCTTCATTTGCTCTTAAATTGGGATTTAATCTGTGCTTCTCACGTTCCTCACACATAAAGGGACAAAAATATCAGTAACAATCTCACAATTGTTAGAACAATAGTAAGAAATATCTGTAAAGCATTTTTTAAATGCATTTGGTACAGGGTCTACAGTGTCTCACTGCACATTTCGGACTCATAGTGATCCTCCTGTTTTCAGTCTCCCAAGCTCTGGGATTACAGGCGTGCGCCACCATGCCCAGTCCCAGTCTCCAACTCAGCATGTCCCAGGGGCGGGGCCAGCATGGCATGCTGGGGATCCAAGGCCAGTCCCTGTGTCTGTTAACGTGAACATGTAAGACATTTTCTACGGTAGCCTAGGAAATCCTGAGCGAAACTTCTGGATACGTCTATGTGTGGAGTGAGGAGAATTGCTGTGATAACCAGGTATGTCTTGGTTCTGTCAATATGATGACTTCCAAACTCCAGAATGATGTAAGGTAGCAAAACATGTGTGGTAGGCATATGTGGTTTTATAGGCTAGAAAACAAGGTGTGTTCAACTTTAAGTAATCAAAAATATTTTAATTAAAAATTTGGCAGCAAAAGATTTAATAGAATCTCTTGCTTACCCAGTGTTAAACTATTAATATTTAGAAGTGAAATTCTTCTGCTTAGAGTAGATATTATTTAAATCAAATGATAAAAACCATATTTCACAGCTTAAGCTCTAGACA
>NW_004524811.1:1595816-1596631 GCF_000260255.1 Octodon degus
TACAGAGTCTATAGGGTCTCAATATACAGATCGGACTCAGTAATTCTCCTGTTTTCAGCGTCCCTAGCACTAGGATTACAGACACAGGCCACCACACCCAGTCTCAATTGCCATCTCAGCACACCCAGGGTTGGGGCTGGCACAGCACATTGGGGATCAAACCCTGGTCCTTACATTTGCCCAAGCGATGCTTTAATCCATTGAGTTTTCTGTCCAACCCTAGAATTTTGTATTTTAAAGAGAAAAATAAACCAAATTTCAAAACAAGATTGTCTTAGTTATTTTTCTCCTTGCTGAGACAAAATATCCTGAGTCCAAGAATTAAGAAAGGAAGGGTTTATTTAGCTCACAGTGTGTGGAGGTTCCAGTCCACAATAAGCCGGCTCCAAGGCAGTGGGGCATAGGGAGGAGCAACAGTTCAAGACAGCAGAACACAGGGAAAACACAAAGACCAAAAGAGGGTGGGGAGCAGACTCTTTTCCTTCCTTATATTGCGTGCAGCTGCCCCACCCCAACACAGCAGAGGAAGTGTGCTCACACCATTTTCCCTGCATCCCTCTACTACAAGCTCAGGATATTTACAAAGTGAAGACCCTGGGCCCCTGCATCAAGATATGCAAAGATAATAAGACAGCAAGAATGGCTATTACATTGCTTATTGTTATCTTTAAATCAGCTGCTCACAGTACAAAGTATCAGCATGTAACAGTCCAAACAGTATTAGCAGAAACCTCACTTTTCAATGAACTAAGAACTATTAGCAGTATAAATATCTTAACTGTGATACACAGACACACACACACACACACACACAC
>NW_004524811.1:1596731-1597855 GCF_000260255.1 Octodon degus
ACTCATGGTGCCTGTACTGTAAAAGCAAATGTGAGCTTTTCTTTATGCCAACAACCTTATGAGCTACGTGGAGTTGTCTCATTCAGTGAGAGAAGGGACTGGGTTTCAAGCCAGGCTTTTGCAATTTGGGAAGACTTAAAAGAAAGCACACATGCAAAGAGTTTGGCAAGTAATAGATATGCACTAAATTGCCTTGTTTTGAAGCTTTTTCCCACAATGAAAACTACATAGAAGCATATAACCCAAACTTGCTTTATCCATATAATGGTTTTGTATGAGGAGGGCGCTGGAAAGAATTGGGAAAGTGTGAGTGTGTGTTACATGCATGTGTTTATGTGCTTGTGTAATGGGGTTATATTAAATTAATCCCCAAATTGTGATTCTTCTTGGATAATTAGAATCATAATTATTTGACAAGATAAGATTACACAAAAAGTGATATACATGGCAAGGTCAGTACCTTTCTTCAATCCTGTAAATCCCACACAAAAGACATTTCCAACACAAGACTGAAAAATAAGATGAAATGGGTGATTAATGTAAAAAAAAAAACTGCATTAAACTCCCCCCAACTCAACCCGAAATTCCACCAGTTCCATAAATTATAAAATGTGTGTGCTTGGACTCTAGCACACTCATCTCAATCTCATTAACTTATTCTTGAAAAACCCTACCAGGCTGACTAAAGCAAGACATGAGTTCAACGGTGTGGACTAGAATTGACATCATTTGTGAGTTAATCTTTTGCCTAGAATTTTTAAAGTGCCTAAGTGACATATTCCAAATTCAGCCTGTATTTCTTTTGGGATGAAGCTAAGGAATACATGATTTTGTACGTACACTTTTGACAGGTTATGTTTTCTCATTGCCTAAACTCCTTTTAGAATAAGTAATTGTTTCTGCCAGTCCTCTTGTTTGAGCTTTCCTGTCTTCCATCTCTCTTATAAAAAAAGTGGAAAAATAAAGCTATCTTTTAGAGATATGTGATTTCTTCCTCCCAGAAGATGTTTTGTAAAACATTTACTTTCATTTTGAGAATGATTTTTTTTTTTGGCTGGTTCAAGCTGCCTTAAGGGTGGGTCTGGTAAGGCAGGTAGAAATGGGGACTGAACTGCAGTATCCTG
>NW_004524811.1:1597955-1604906 GCF_000260255.1 Octodon degus
GTCCATACGCTTATTCCTATTTTTCTTTCCTTTTGAAGTTTCTTCTCACTTTAAAATATTTATTGGGGCCGGGGAGATGGCTCAGTGGAGTAAGTGCTTCCCTGGCAAGCGCAATGGCCTGAGTTCAATCCCCAGTTCTGAAAAAATAAATAAATAAATAAAAAATATTTATTGTATTTTTTGTTTGTTTGTTTGTTTTTGTGGAACCAGGGATTGAACTCAGGCCCTTGTGCTTGTCAGGCAAGCACTTATTCTACTGAGCTATCTCCCTGGCCCCACATTTTTTATCTTATTTACTCTTTTAACTTCTCACACTAGGGAGGTAATATGATGCTTTCACATGTGTTCCTGGTTTATTTCAGGTATGAGTATGGTCTCAAGTTGCATCCATTTACCTGTAAATCTACAGTTTATCCTTTTTCATAGCTGAGTAGTACCCCATTGTATAAAAGGATCACATCTTTTTTATCCATTCCTTGGTTGATGGGCTTTTGGATTGTTTTAAGATCTAATTTCACAATCTCACAATTGTGCCACTGTCAACAAGGGTACTTATATATCACGGTGGTATGATGTTTCTAATTCTTTTGGGAAGATACCCAGAAGAATAATACATAGGTCAAACTGGACTACCAATCTTAGTTTTTTAAGTAATCCCCATCTTCATTTCTATGGTGATTGTACCAGTCTACACTCCCAACGGTGGAGAGGGGTTTCTTTTTCCCAAAACTCCTCCAGTATTTGTGATTGGGTGATTCATAATGATAGCCATTCTTTCTGGAGGAAATGGAAGCTCAATGTAGTTTTAATTTGTTTGAATGACCAAGGATATAGTAAACTTCTTTATATATTTATTTGCCGTTTGTATTTCTTCATCTGAGAAATGTGTGTTCATCTCAGATAGCCATTTCTGGATTGTGTCTTTAGATTTGGGAGGTCTGATATTTTTGAGTTCTTTGTATGTTCTTAATAGTATACCTCCATCTGAGGAACAGCTAACAATCATTTTTTCCCCATTTTGTTGATTGTGTCTTCATTCTGTTGGTGATTTCTCTGGCTATGCAGAAGCTTTTTAATAAGATGAGACACCACTTATTGATTCTTTATGATAGTTCCTGTAAGATTGGGGTTTTATTCATAAAGTCTTTGCCTGCACCAAAGTCCTCACAAGTTTTACCTATCTTCCAGGATATTTAATGCTTCTGCTTAATATTTAGATCTTTGATCCATTTTGAATTTATTTTAGTGTAGATTGTGTTTCCAACTTTAATCTTCAGCATGTGTAGAGCCAGTTTTTCCATCACCATTTATTAAAGAGGCTCTCTTTCTTCCAGTGAATGTGTGTGGCACCTTTGTCAATGGTAAAGTAGCTGAGTATGTCTGGAGATATTTCTACATCTTCTAAACTTTGGGTCTTTTTTTGCCACTACCATGGTTTTTTTTTTAATCACAGCAGCTTTATAGTATAATTTCAAGTCAGGGATTGTGATGTCCCTGATTTGCCTTTGTTGCCCAGAATTGCCTTTGCTATTCTAGGTCTCTTCTGGTTCCAAATGAAGTTTAGGATTGTTTTCCCTAATTCTGTAAGCTATGCTACTGGAATTTTGATTGGAATTTCATTAAATCTGTATAAAAGTTTTTGAAAAATGGGCATTTTCACTGCATTGATTCTTCCTATCCAAGAGCAAATGATATCTTTACATTTTATGATATCCTCTTAAATTACCTTTTTCAGAGAACTGTACTTTTAAATGTAGAAGTTTTTTATGTCCTTCATTAGATTGATTCCTAGATATTTCATTTTTTTAGATGTTATTAGGAAAAGTGTTTTTTCCTTAATTTTTCTCAGTGAGTTCATCATTCATGTACAAGGAAACTATTGAGTTTTGAGTGTTCACTTTGTATCCAGATACATTACTGAATTTTCTTATTAAATCAAGCAGTCTTCTGGTAGAATTTTGGGCATCTTTTAGGCAGAATATCACGTAAAATAATTGTGAAATAATGGCAATTTAACTTCTTTCTCTATTGTTTTTCCTTTTATTTCTTTCTGTTATCTAATTTCTCTGGCTAAAATTTCCAGAAGTGTGTTGAATAAGAGTGGAGAGAGTGGACATCCTTTTCTTGCTCCTGATTTTATAAGTACTCCCTATTAACCAGTTGCATCACTGGAACTTCTTGCTCCTGATTTTAGATGAAAAGCTATCAGGTTTTGCCCAATTAGTATGATGGTGGTTATTGGGTTTCGTATATGGCTTTTATCAGATTGGGATAGTGACCATAAATTTGCAATTTTCTGTAGAGTATTTCTTATATATAAATGATGGGCTTTGTCAAGAAGCCCTTTTCACATCTATTTTTCTTTCTTTTTTCGGTCCTTGGCTATGTTACTTTGGTGTATTTCAGTCATTGATTTGAAGATATTGAACCATCCCTGCATTTCTAGGATGAAACCTACTTGGTCATGGTGTATAATCTCCTTGAAGGTCTGCTGCATTCTGTTTGCCAGTATGTTATTAAGAATTTTTGCACTTATCGTGATTAGGGTTATTAGCCTATAATTCTCTTTCTTAGTTTGGTCTTTATCTGGTTTTGGTATCAGGGTAATGCTTGCTAGCAGCAATGAATTTGGGGGTATTGCTTGCCTTTCAGTTTCATTAAAACGTTTGAGAAATAGTGATATTAACATTTCTCTAAATTTTTTGAAGCCTTCAGCAGTATTTGAAATGGTAAAATAACTGATAAGATAAAAGATGATGGTACAATACCAGCTCTATGCCCAATATATCTCTATTTATATGTCTGTATGTATCTATATCTCTGATTTACTGTTGAATTTTAAATTTAGTTGTCCTACTTTGATTCATACTTTCCATGTCCATGCTTGACATAAAAGAATAGCACCTTCTGTCTGTCTTGTCCTGCTACTTGTCTAGATGCATTGACCCCCATAGCCATTTCACTGATGGAGTGCCCACCTTTCCTCATTCTACCAAACTCTACAAATGGAGTTGACATGTAGGTGCCTTTTTTCCTCTTCAATATTCAAAGTTATTAAATCATTCCCCTCTTTCAGTATGTCTCTGCTACCACTTTTCAGTCCCTGCTAGTGTTGCCTCACATCCCAAAGAACTCATAGCTAGGAACTTACAGAACTCATACTTTTGCTGTTTTATTCATATTTTACCTTTAGCCCAGAATATTCTAAATATAAGTGTTGTGAAAAGATACACACTAACATAACCATGAATGACTGCTATAATGTCTCCTCGGACACCTAGAACATTTCACCATCTTTTAAAAGCTATTGGCCATATCTGATTGCTCTATGTCTTAATTTCCTTCCTTGCTACTGGGACAAAATAACCAATCTCACAATTTAAAGGACAAGAGTTTTATTTTGGCTCACAGTTTTTAGAGGAGTTAGTCTATAGTCAGCAGGCTCCAAGGTAGGAGTGCTGGATGGAAAGGGTGTGCAGAAGAAGGCTGCCCATGTCCTGATGACAGAGCAGCAGAGAGAGACGAGGAACTGGCGAGAGAGATGTACCTGTCCAGGCTGTGCTTCCAAGGACCCCTCTCTCACCAGGTCCCATCTCCTGCCAGCACACTTAGCTGATGAACTCTTTATAAAAAGTCCCTGTAGGAGTATATGCTACCACAATGTAACCACCATTCAAAATCCCCATTTCTGACAGCAGCAAAGTTCATGAGATTAGAGAGCCACATACACGTATCATATTTTAATATGACATCACCATTGTGTCAGTGTAGTTTGAAAAAAAGGGTCAGAACATGGAGGTCTGCCTGATTCTCAAAAAACAAATCATTTGCTATGGTAACATGATGTGTTCTACTTTTCATTTCTTCCTGAGCCATGGCTCATGTTACAGCATGAAGAGTCCTACTATGCCTAGCTTCAATCCTCTGAAATAAACATTCAATTAATTTTTAATTTTGTTTATTTCTAGGGTGCCTTACCTTAAAGGATTTTCTGCTTATATTTGATCTTCAGAAAATATTTCTGTGGTTTTCATTCCCAAAGAATTATTTTATCTGTGTTCATCTCCGCACACTTATGAAAATGCACTGGCCTTGAAACACAAATGTGAATGAAATCCCTCCACTTAGCTAGTGCAGACACACCATGTGACTACCCACAGGCGGAATGGCTGCATGCAAGTACCTCTAGTCTTCCCAGAAAAGGGTGGCCTTCATCTTTGTCCTTTTTCTTTTTGCCAAAGTAAATTTCTGCAAGGAGCTAAGACTACTATTTCTTGAAAATGGTTTGTACTACCTTCCCATGGCTGTATGGCATAAAAGGTCAGCTTGTGTGGAAATAGTCACATACAACAATGAATTTCACTTCAGCCTCAATTTTAAAGGTCAATCTCTAACTTTCTGATACATGAAACTTTCACAGCTCACTTTCCTCACTTTTCATTACACTTAAGTCCTCTTTTACTAGATAAGAAATCATTAAGTATATGCAAAGAATACCATAATATGTGCTCACTATCAGAATATGGACCCAAAATCACAGATTAGACCTTGACTGCAAGTTCATATTTAGCTGAAAATGGAAATTTGTCATAAATATTGATTAATGAATGTCTGAAAATGTTCCAGTTGAGGCAAATACACTTGAAACATCCCTAATAATCTAAGAGATATAATATGTAAGAACAAGAAATGTAGGTGAGAATTAGCTGTGCACTTTCCAGGTCTTATAAACTTACTCAAATTTTTAAACCAATTTACTTTTATTTCCTTAAATTTCTCTGCCCATCCTAAATATCAACCTATGCACAGACAGCAACCACAGAAATCAGAAATTGTCTCAAGTAAGTAATTTAAACTGAATATCACATAAAATCCATCACTTCTTTAAACTAAGAGAATGAGATTAACACTGATATTTATAGTAAGTTTCTCTTAATAGAGGAAGATGCCTTTGGCTTCATCATTGTCTAGCATTGACAGGTAATTTGCCCAGCTATGTAATCCTAATAGATTAAAAATGAAAAAAATGCTATACTTTGTTGAGTGCTCACTATATGACAGGCATTATTAATAACAGTTTGAATGAATTACCTTTGTTCATTTTCACAAAATCCTTGGGAGTCAAGCTAGTACCCTATTTTATTTTATTTTATTTTTTTCTTATTTATTTATTTTGTATTTTAGGGAAGGGTCTACAGAGTGTTCAGGGTCTACTACTGGATCAGATCCACCTATTTACAGCCTCCCAAGAGCTGGGATTACAGGCATGAGCCACCATGCTCAGTCTCAAGTGCCATCTCAATGCACCCCGAGGGCAGAACGTCAGGTTCAGTGATTGAACCCCTGGCCCTTACCCCTGCTTGCAGGTGCTTTAATCCACTGAGCTATCTGGCTAGCCCAAGTACCCTTATTTTAAATGAAGAAATAAAGTTCACATTTTGTTAATGACTTTTCACAAGTTGTCAAACTAGTCAGTTTCAGAAGCAGTGCTGTGAGGATGTAGGTGCTGTGATTTCCATGCTTTTGTGGTTAGGCACAGCATGAAGCCTCTTTTTATCTACAAAGCATACTCACCTGCAGGCAGTGAGCTTCATAAAAATGTAGTTTCTACATAAGCAACTTTATATAGAGAGTTGTTAGATTACAGTTTGCTCTTGACAAAGGTGAGATAGAAGTCCATACTTTCCAGAAGTCACTCAATATTGTTCAGACCTTAAACTTAAGTGGATTTAAACTAAACCCATTTTACGAGATAAATGCATAAATATATCAAGGTGAGTGTAAATTAATTATATCCTAATAATCCTGGACCCAACTCAATGTGTCTGTCTGTCTGTCTGTCTGTCTGTCTGTCTGTCTGTCTGCCAGCCTCTCTCTCTCTCTCTCTCTCTCTCTCTCTCTCTCTCTCTCTCTCTTTCTCTCTCTAACTGGAATCATCATTTCTCCATGACTTTGCTTGACCCCATTCCTGAGCAGCTGATATGAGAAATGAATTTTGTCATCTTGGAAAACAAATGTGAACTTCCCTACTTCACAGGCATGTGTGCATACAATGACCCACGTACAACTTCAGTCCGTTTTGTGGACTCCCCTAAGCTTACTGCACTAAGATTTGAATCACCACTGTGCTGTCTGTTACACACAGTTGGTGATTTATACAAGTCAAATCATGTTGCTCCTCCACAAAGGAAAGTTCGCCAATGACTTTTCACTCAGAAAAGAATCTAAAGTGGGATACCTGATGAACTCCATTGTTTCCTACAGACCACCTTTCCTTGTGGCTTCCCCTCAGTCAATCAGTCAGTCAAAAAGCCCTTCCTGAGCACATACAACAAGCTGCCTTCTGTTCAGGGCTTCTGTTCTTCCTTTCTTTTGCTAGCCAGCTATTACTCTGGTTATCTGTAGTACAGGCTTCATGCCCCCAGATTCCACAATGCCATCTGATCACACAGTTCACCAGTACCCTGTCCTCTTAACTTGATTTGCTTTCCATTGTAGCAGTTATAACTATTTTCTAAGTTGTGTCTGTACTAGAATGACTCTTACACACATTCCCACTAGTTTGTAAATTTATTTCATGTACTGATGTAATATTAGTGACTAAATCATGGTTAGCATTTCATATTTTGATGAAAGAATGATGTAAATGAAAGAATATATATCAGAAAATATAATACAGGTGATATCTTCATATTTAAATAATAACTTGTTAGCAATTGTCATTTCTTTATATTCAGAATTAGTTTTTTGGATTTTTTTTTTTTATTTTTTAGTAAGAGTTTACAGGGTCTCACTACATAGATCAGACTAGTAGTGATCCACCGGTGTTCAGCCTCCCAAAGAGCTAGATTACAGGTGTGTGCCACCACAACCCGTCTCAATCGCCTTCTCAGTGGGCCCCAGAGGCGGGGCCAGCACAGCAGGCCTGGGGAATCAAACCCCAACCCCTGC
>NW_004524811.1:1605322-1606516 GCF_000260255.1 Octodon degus
CATGACGTAATCCCCTCAAATTATGAGTCAATTAAACTTTTCCTGCTTTAACTTGTTTTTCATGTGTGTCAATATCAAGTCCCAGTGATGGGAAAACTAGTACAGGCTAAAGCAATGGAAGCCTAAATCTTCCAAGGAATTTTATTAGCACAATAAAGGGTGATACACAAACTGATCATGAGGAGTATTTAGGAAGTTACCAAACAGAAGAGGGTAAGGAAACAGCTGTTAGTGCTCACTTCGGGAGCACATATAATAAACTGGAAGCAACTAAGAGCATGTTAGATGTACTTGAGAAGTCTTAGGGTGAGTGGGGGAGTACTATACATGGAATAAGCATAAGAGCTAAGCCAACATAAGAGGCGTACTTCAAAATCCAAGTTTGAAAAATCAGGTGGATGTCTGTCTCAGAATCATTATTTAACAAGCATATTTCTGGATCACAATGGAGGCTGTAGCACAAGAAGAATTAGGCTATGTCGGATATTAGTAGCTAGTTTCCATTTCTAAATAGGTCTTTTATTTTTGAGCCAGACATTTTCAATTTACATACTCAATGTCAGAACTCCCAGTCCCTAAAACAAGAGTGCCTGGCCTTGTTCATGTTTACTTCCGCAGGACCCAAGTTCCTAGAACAGTGGGCTCTCCATGAATGATTTTTAATTAAATCATACTGCTATTTTGATCATTTAATGCAGTGAGATAGCAGGCTTTGTTGAACAACTCATTATAATACAAGTTGGAGATATCCTCAGAGCTTTGGTGCCCAGGGCGCCCTCTCTGATACAATGTGACTTTGCTGCACTCATGATTTAAGAAAAGTGCAGAGAAGTACTTCTAGTCAGCTTGGTCTTACACTCCTTCTGCAGTAGGGAGACCAAAATAAATAGAGGAAATATTGAGCTCTTGTTTGATCTGACTCCCTTAAACAATTGTCTGGCTTTATTAAGTACAGGGAATGGAGTGGTGTGAATTCGTCTGATGAAACTTCCCTGGATAGCAGTTGGAGCCAACACTGGGGAAAAAAGAAAGTGTTTGTGCACGGCGTAGTGCACAGCTCCCAGCAGCTTATTCCAGGGGAAACAATAAGCAATACTGTTCTTTTTCTTCTAACCTTACCCAAGTCCTCCTAAGTTCACCAACTTGATGGTTGACGTTTTATTGGTTTGGCAAATAAAGGAAAATTTATAGTGT